>NW_018236242.1:5260-5747 GCF_001263595.1 Phalaenopsis equestris | reverse complement strand
CCGCAATATAATTTTCTTTATTTGGTAAAATTATTATTTTTTGTCTATGTTCTAAAAAAAGTTGCTCTTGAAAATTGTATTTTCAATTTTTATTTGACTACTTAGACTGTTAAAAAGCTATGATTTGACTTTAAAAAAAAATTATAATAGTCACCACAAATTTTTCTTCAGTTGTTTCACAACCGTTTCTTCAAACAGTCACAGCTGCCGCAAATAGACCCTTACTGCTACTTCAGATTGGTTTGTGGCTCGTCATATTTGATTTACAGGTGAGCCAATTCAAGATTGAACAGGGCTCAATTTAGCTGAAAATAACAACGAGTTGGCTCAAATTGAGTTATTTGAATCTATTTAGCTTGGATTCGGCTCAATCCAGCTCAAGATTGAAATTAAATGTTAAGTTATTTGGTTTTGTTACAGCTTGAAATCGGCTTGAAGTTGACTCGTGACTTGTTATATTCAAATTTAATTAGTATTATATATATAT
>NW_018236242.1:0-5141 GCF_001263595.1 Phalaenopsis equestris | reverse complement strand
CCATCTTGATCGGAGCCAAAATTCAAACTATTTTAACTTGTTTAAAGGTGAAGAAAAAATAAGTTAATGAGTAACTTGTTTAAAGCAATTTATTTATTTTTTAAAAATCTTAAACAAATGCGTTCTAAATTATATTTTACAAAGAGTTTGGTTTTTGAGTTAGAATTTGAAAATTGGATGAAAGAGATGGATTTACTTGTAAATAGCAAAGTTTCCGACTGGTTTGTACATAATCGACTCTTTAAAATAAGTACCAAGTAAATCATTCAATTGGAAATTTTGTTAATGGGGCTTTCATGCTGTGTTTTTTAAAAGTGGTATTTACATATATACCCAAAAATTCCTATGTATTTATATATCTAACACCTAAAATTTATTTTTTTTATATTTGATTTCAGTTATGACTTATCATAATGTTCTTTCTTTAAGCTACATGGGAGGGTTGATAGTGTAGTGGGTTGATTGTGGGAGAGTATGTTGCTTCTATTTCAACAACAAGTAAGTTATTTAATCTCTATATAAACCCGGGGCTAGTGAGATAATCATACAGCTGAGAGCCTCGACCAACTGACACATATTTTGAAAGGCACAGTCGTTATTTAACCGGTCACCCCAACCAACCGAGCTTATAAAAGTCGGTCTCTCAATTACCACCATGTTAAAATTCAAATTGTAATACAAATATTATATAAAATTCATATAATTAATTAGAGCATAAATCATATTAAAAATGATTTTCATAATTGTTCTCTCTTTCCTGTTGACGTACGGAATACACTTTTATAAATAGGAGACAAAAGTATGAGTAAAGAGGACTCTCTCTCCTGGTTCTATAGACAATAAACTTTGGAGCTCAATATAGGTCCAAGCATTAGAGATGATTTATAGCTTGGTAGCGGCGAGATCCATCAATAGTGAGGCGTAGATCATCCTGAAAATTAGTCTTGAAAGATACCTCGAATAGACAATGACAAGATCCACCCTAAGCCTTGCAAGATAGGGGGATCCGACCAAGGCGAGGGACCTACTAGGTATGGGTGACACGAGAACTGTTACAAACTCGAGTTGAACGGCAAGTGAGTCACAACTCACCTGATCACAATTGGCCAATCGACCTGGGGCAAACAAGATCACCATAAGGCCAAGTGCCTCGACCGATCGAGACACTTCGAAAGACACAATTGTCACTCGACCGCAACCTCAATCAACCGAGATCAAACAAGTCACCGTGTTGATTGCCATTATGTTTTCAAATTGTAATACATATATGATATGAAATTCATATAATTAATTAGAGCATGAATCATATTAAGAACGATTTTTATAATTGTTTCCTCATAACTATAATTGTACAAAATACGCTTCTATAAATAGGAGACAAAAGTACGAGTATAGGGGACTCTCTCCCCTAGTTCTAGTAAACTCTCGACTCACTATACTCTCTTTTCTCTCCTTCACTTAGCTCTACCTCTCGAAGCGTGTCCACTGAAGACAATCCATGATCCAATAACGTAAAAATTAAACTTTACAAGTCTCTCGCCTGCAAATACTTGAATATATGGCATGCATGTAAATTTCCCGATTATTTTTTTTTTTTCAACCCAATACTATCAGACTCCAAATTAACCCGAAACCCAAAACCCGAAATCCAAAACCCGAAACCCGTAAATTATATAATTCTTATGCAATATCTAACTCCTAAAGTTTGATTGTTGCATTTATAACACTTAGATGTTATGAGTAGCAAAATATATTTTGCTTCGAAAAAAGATAATAATAGTAATATTTTTTATGTGTCCACATTAAAGTAAAGGAGCATTTACACACATAACACCAAATTTCTGTGCATTTACATGCCAAAATTTTATTTTTTTGCATTTATACCACTCAAACCTTTCATATAACATAAAAAATAGGAATAATTATATACATAACACCCGAAACATTACTATTTGCAAAATTAGCACTCATGTGTGTTTTTGAACTACTGATCCGATGTATTTACACGTGCTACAATCAAATCATTGAGAATTTGATAAAATATGAAAATATGGGTTGGTTTTTTAAAATGAATTTTGATATTTGAGTGAGAATTTGAAAAAAAATGAATGAAAGAGGGGGCTTGATTTGTAAATAGCAATGTTTTGGGTGCTCTCTCTGTAATTGCCCCAAAAAAATATTAATATACATAAATAATATATTATATTAATTACATAACTTATAATATATAAATATATAATATCTATATTAGTCTATTACTAATATAGTATATTAATATATTATTATTATTAATTTATTATATATTATAATTTATAAAATTCAATTTTTTAAAATATCATAAATTATATATATATATATAATTATTTTAATTTTTTTTATATTTCGAACAATAACGATTCGAACACGAACAAACGTATAATTATTCGTGTTTGGTTAGTTTAACTAACCGAACGAAAAAAATTTGTTCACGCTCGTCTCGTTTACTCATCGAACAAATAGAACACGAGCTCATTGACGAATCGAATACGAACTGTTCACGAACAACGAGTTTTTTTGACAGCCCTGGTTACATATGAGCCAGGTGGTATATATGCAAATCTTTTTAAAATGAAAAAACAACAGCAAAGATTGATGATTGCGTGTGAAACAATGACATTTTTTAATATCGACAATTACGTGCGAACTGCGAAGGCAGCAATATGTAATTTAATAAATTGTTTTTGGGGTCAGGATCTGTATTTAAAAGCAGATCTTAATTTGCACCGCCACAACCAAAGCACTCCAAAATATTAAATTTGTAACTTGTCAAATTGATGATGGTATGATTCGAATGCCTTCGCTCGGACCGTCGAGTGGTCATGAGCAAGACAAATGTGAATAAATATATCCCAAGGATAGGTCACGACCGAACCATCAATCAGAAGCAAGAAAACAGACGAATTAAAGCTCATGCATTAATCAGACTGCTGACTCACAGAGTAGACGAACCAAAAAGCAATATAACATCAGAGAATTTGAACAAGACATGTGATATAGAAACCGATCGAGCCAAGAGTTAGTCAGCACAAGAATCACTTGGGAAGAAGCGAGCTGACAAATGGGCTAAACATCGGGCAATTATAGGGAGACAATGGATAAGGAGTTGATTGAAAAAAAAAAAAAAGTGTAATTATAATTTCATATATACCGCCAAGTGCTTAAATGTTTACATATAAAAGACCTAAACTTCATTTGCATATTTGTATTGTTGGGTTATGTGGAGCCCGGTCGGCGTAAATCTGTGTGTTTCATTGTGATTTCTATTTTGCAAATTTTTCTCAATCCTGTTTTTCGTTTTATTGTTATCGTTTTTCACAACATGTATCACTTAAAATTTTCATATCACATCAGAAATATCGTCATTTTAACTTTTAAAAATATGAAATACATGGTTGCATGTATAGATAAGATGACATGAACATAAAAATTGAAGTTTAGAGGTTAGATATGTAAATACATTAGAATCAAGTGATACGTAAATCTATGTTTTAACATTCAGTTTGTATATACTCTCAAATCTTTAACATCACATTCAAAAAATATCAATAATATTAATTCTTATAAATAAAAATGCATGTATCCAACACACACATGTAAAGAGAAAATGACAAAGAAGACAATAAGAATTTTTACCTGAAAAATCTCGTATGGGCAAAGAACCATGACGCTTAACTCAGTTGAAATAATTTTACCATGCCTATATAGGTTACAAGAATTTATCGACCATTGAATGGATGGAAACAATGTTACACAAGTGACTTCAGTAGTGGCGACCATACGATAGTGTTCAAGACTCCAAGACCATGGATCAGTTGTGGCGATAGCTCGACTGTGGTGGCCATGGTGGCAGAGCAACGATAATCCGACGATTATGGTAGCGCAATGGTGGTCCGGCGGTGATGATGGCATGACGATAGTGGTCGGGCAGTGGTAGTGTGGTGGTTGTGACGGCTAGTAGGTGGTGGCTAGGAAGCAGCGACGACCGGTTGACAGTGGTTGGGAAGCATAGAAGGTCATCTTGCGGTTGCCGAGTAGTTATGCTCTAGCGAACGTGGTGCTCGAGAAGCAGGGATTGTCGCCCGACAGTGACTCTCGATGGGGAAGGTCGGGCAGTAGTTGTCTGAAGATAGCGACAATCAGACAGTGGTGGTCCTGTAATGGCAATGACAAGAAAGTGACGGTGGTTCGACGGTGACAACAATGGTAGTTCGGTGGTGGCGGCAGTTGAGGAGCGCCTAAAGTTGTAAGTCGTCCTACGATGGCGGTAGCTAAAGGTCGGCGGCTGGTCGATGTTGGTCTGATAATGGTGGAGCTCAAAAAACCTCAAGAGTGTTGAACTCCTTCAACTTTCTCTTCCACTTCCCGGTTTGCAAGTCCTGTTTCATGAAGCGGGTGGAGTTCTATTTACAGATATTGTGAATGGAATCATTTGTAAATACCACATGAATTCAAACCACTCAATCAGGCGACCCAAAAGGATTCCTTTTATTAGATGATATTTTATGAGCATTTGAGTGCCTTAATGATGTCATAATCAAGTGATCTTTAGCTAGTTAAATTCGGCTTGACGAGACACTCAATTTTATTATAAGCTTGTCAGATTCAAAATCCATTAGAACATTGAATTAATCATCAAAAACCTCCAATTATCCTTAAACGACTTCATCTTGCCTTGATCAGATTCAGATCAAATCAATTTTATCTTCATCAGACTCGGCTCGTCTTATCTTCACCAGACTCGGCTCGTCGGGACTGTCACTTTGGCTATAAGCTTGCCGAAATTGGGGCCATAGATAACCTTAAATTTAAATCTGGAACATTTATTATTTGAAATAATTTGGAACTTATATATGATTAAAATAATTTTTTGAAAAATCCTATATAGGTAGAACATACGACTTATGTGATGTGCATGCGAACCTTCTTCTTAATTAATTAATTAATTATTTAGTCAAATTCTAGCATGTATAGCACATATTTAGTTTTGATTAGTTGGCCCATGCAACTCATACGATTTTTAATTGAAATTTTTTGTATTACCTGTCAGCACATACTACACGGATGATGATAATAATAATAGTAATATAACACACACAAACAAT
>NW_018236241.1:0-1023 GCF_001263595.1 Phalaenopsis equestris | reverse complement strand
GGAATAATGGAAAGAGAGAGAAGCATAAGGATGGAACTCTCTCTTACTCTTGCTCTCCCTCACTCTTTCTTTGCCTCTCCATATTTCTTTCTTTTTTTTTCTCACACGCTCTCCCTTTCCTCGCACCCTCTCTTAGTCTACATCAATTTAGTTATGTCTCACTCTATTTAAGCCACTCACATTCTCTCTCTTCTCCCTCTCTTACCTCTCACTATCTCTAACTATATGTTTCATGCTCTCTCTTCTATATCTCGCTGACTCATCACTCTCTCCCCATCCTTAACTCTCTCCACCTCTCTTAATCTCTCCTACCTCTCACACTCTCTCGTTCAATGCTCATTCTCACTCTCCCTCTTTATCTCACTCTTCTCTCTTTGTACATCACTATTATGCTCTCTCTTTCTCTTTCTCACACTCCCTCTCACTCCACGACCACTCTCTTTTTACTCACCCTTGCTCTATGTCTATAAACCACTCATTCTTTCTCTCTCTCTTATCTCTCTCTATCCATTTTCTATCTCACTCCATCACATCTTATCTCAATATTCTCCATCTCAACCCCTCTCCACACCACACACTCTTATTATTCTTTATCTTGAGTGAGAGAGGGGCAAGAAAGATAGAATGAGGGAGAAATAGAGACAAAAGAGAGAGTGAGAGACAGTGTGTGAGAAAGAGAGATAAAGATGTGTGTGAGAGAGGGAGAGAAAAAGAAAGAGAAAGAAGCATAAAAGAAAGTGAGAAATAGTGTGAGAGAGATAAGAGGGAGGAAGAGAAGAGAGCAATACAAAGATAGAGTGAAAGGTGAGAAGAAGAGAGTGAGCGATAAAGCAAAAGAAATTGTAAGCAATGATAGGTGAAGTAAAAGTGATAAAGAAGAGACCAAGAGAATGAGAAATTGAGAGAGTTAGAAGAGGTAAAAAAGATTAAAGAGAGAGACGGAGCAACAAAAAGAGAAAAAATAAAATTTAACCACTCAACAACAAGCGGTTAACTTATTATCTCCCACTTTATCTCTCAAGA
>NW_018236240.1:0-788 GCF_001263595.1 Phalaenopsis equestris | reverse complement strand
CCCAACCTAAACCCTATACAACTAACAAAAAAAAATAAATAAAAAAGGTTCCAATTCCAAAAAAATAACAATAAATAAATAAATAAAGGCTCCAATTTTCTCTCACATAGATTGAATCATCAGAAGCCTTAGGGGGATTATCATAAAACTCTCTAGCAACTGAAATCACAGTTACAATAGTATTGTAATAATTATTCTCCTAATATCTACTTATAATCATACTTTCAATAGCCACCCCAGGGCTGATGAATCCCCTCTCAACAATCAACTTCTTCAATGCCAAAAAGTCGTTGTAACGCTCATCGGCTTTGGAGCTTACAAATTATTTTTTGTCAAATGAAGATTTAGACTTGCCGTCCTTGTTTTTGGTGCCATTGAGAAGTAAAGAGATGAAAATTACATGGAGCAAGGATTGAGAGTAATGTGGATATAACAAGATGAAAATCAAAAGCTCAATCAAGCTTTTCTCTAAAAAAATTTCAATATGACTTTCTCCACCCAAAAACCCGAAAATCTTGGATGAAAATCACAGGAAAACGTTTAGAGAGTGAAATTTACCTCATTCACTTACAAAAACTTCTTAAATCAAGAGAAATTGGAAGAAAAAAAGATGTCGTTGGTATCGCCTCTCATTCGTTGAAGATGAGCAGTGGGAGGTATTTTGCGAAAATGATGCGAACCAGTCAAGTTTAGGGCTTAATAGCTGAACAGAGGGAGTAACGCGTAGGCCCCACAGTAGCAACGCCCATGCGTTGCTTGCCTGGAGTGGCGCCTTGGTGCCTAGACCA
>NW_018236239.1:55204-55772 GCF_001263595.1 Phalaenopsis equestris | reverse complement strand
ATTATTGAATATTTTATACACATATTTATCAAATCAATAACCGTTGTCAAGTTTTTGGCCCCATTGCCGGGATTTAAATCTTCTAGCAGCAGTATCAAATTCTTGTATTTTTAAGCATATATAAAGTGGCTATCAAGTTTTTGGCATCGTTGCCGGGGAGCAAAAATTAGATTTTTTTTAAAAAATTCATAATTAGAGTAACGAACAAATTAAGACTTTTAGAAAACTTTACAAATTAAGACTTATTTGGACTATTAGAAAACTTTTACTTGAATTGCAACTTATTTTCATATTTAGTTAACTATTTTTTCTGTGTACTAATTTCAATTGTATGCTTAAATTTGGACCTGAGAATCTTATACCCTACGATTCGGAATTAGAATGCACTGTTAGGAGAATTAGAAAACTAAGAAAAGAACGTAGAAATCCTTACACAATGGAAAACAATGTGAAAAATCAAGGAATAGAAAATGAACATCAACCTAGAACTCTACGAGATTATGCAAATCCTATAGCAGATCAAATTCACTTATCTATCCAAAATCCTGATGTAGCTGCTAATTCAGAA
>NW_018236239.1:54267-55028 GCF_001263595.1 Phalaenopsis equestris | reverse complement strand
TAAGGCTAAGATGTGGTTAAATTCATTAGCACTTGGATCTATTAGAACTTGGGGAGAACTTATTTCGAAATTTCTATCCAAATATTTCCCTCCATCCAAAAATGCTAAACTTTGAAATGACATAACATCATTTTGTCAGATTGATAGAGAGTCGATATATGAAACTCGGGAGAGATTTAAATATCTTCTTAGGAAGTGCCTACTTCATTCATTACCAGATTGGTTGATAATTCAAACTTTTTATAATGGATTAGTGGGATCTCTTACATTGATTATAGATATTGTGGCTGGTGGTTCTTTAATGTCAAAATTTTTTGATGAGGCTTATTTATTAATAGAAGAGATGGCTACCAACAATTTTCAATGACCATCTGAAAGGATAAATCCTAAAAGAGTAGCCAGTATCCATGACTCTGATGCAATATCTATGTTAGCTACGCATATTGATGTAATATCAAAGAAATTAGATCATTATGAAATGAATTATTCTCCAACACCCACTATGATGGAAGAGAATTCATTTGGGCAATTTGTGGATGTTCAACCATCTTATGAGACTTTAAATACTATTAACAACAGACCCAACAATCCTTATTCAAACTAATATAACTCAGGTTAGAAGAATCATCCTAACTTTAATTAGAATAACAATTCTTCTACAAATCAACAATGGACAAACAACCCAGTAAACCCATTAAGAAATTCATTCAACCAAGGAAATGTTAATTATAGACCTTTTTATCCTCCAGGATTTAACAGTA
>NW_018236239.1:42922-54022 GCF_001263595.1 Phalaenopsis equestris | reverse complement strand
AATTACGAAGTGGAAAAGAATTGAAAACAAGAGTGCGGAAAGAAACGAAAACTGAAAAAAAGAAAGTGGATACAGAAAAAGAAAGGGATCATGAATACCCAGATTTAGAATATGCACTTACACCAATGAAAATTACTGTTGAGAAACCTCCTCCACCGTTTCTTCAAAGATTGAAGCAACACAAAAAAGGATAAACAATTTTTCAAGTTTATAGAAATGCTTAAGAAATTAACCGTAAATATTCCTTTCGTAGAAGCTTTAGAGCGTAGAAGCTTTAGAGCGAAGTTTATGAAAGATATTTTGAACAAAAAAAGGAAGTTCACTGATAATGAGACTGTTGCATTTGGAAGTTCACTGATAATGAGAGGAAGTTCACTGATAATGAGACTGTTGCATTTAGCAAAGAGTGATTCAGAAAAAGCTTCCTGAAGCTTCCTGAAAAATTAAAAGTTCCAGGTAGTTTCACTATACCGTGTGCTATCGGTGAAAGATTTTATGGAAAAGCTTTTTGTGATTTGAGAGTTAGCATTAATTTTATGCCTCTATCAAATTTTAAAAGATTAGGATTAGAAGAAGTCTCACCTACTTTTGTAACTCTTCAATTAGCGAATTGTTCAGTTACTTATCCTAAGGGAGTTATCGAAGATGTGTTAGTAAAAGTTGATAAATTTATCTTTCCTATGGATTTTATTATTTTAGACATGGAGGTAGATAAAGAAATACCTATAATTTTAGGGAGATGTTTTTTAGCTACTGGAAGAGCTATGATAGATGTTCAAAAGGAAGAATTAATTATGAGAGTTAACGATCAAGAAGTGACTTTTAACATTGCGAAATCTATGAAATACCCTGCAGTTGAAAGAGATAATGAATGTTTTTGCATGGAAATTAGTGAACATCTATTGAACGAGCATTTTAAGGAATATTTTGAAGAGAAAAAAATTTTGAAAACAAAGATGAAGTTACTTTGGAAGAAATAGAAAATGAAGAATTAGATTATGTTCAAGAAAGATTTGAGATGTTGGATATTACAAAAAATGCTGATAAGAATCTAGTTCCATTAATTATAAAACCACTTGAACTTGAGTTGAAAACATTGCTTAACCACTTGAAGTATGTGTTTATGGGAAACTCATCTACATTACATGTTATTATAAGCTTTTGGTTGGACCTTAGCTGATATTAAAGGAATCAGTCTTTTGATCTATATGCATAGTATGCATTGATCTATATGCATAGAATTATACTGGATGAACAATATAAACTAAGAGTTGATCCACAAAGGAGATTAAACCCAATGTTAAAAGAAGTAGTCAAGAAGGAAATTTCGAAATGGTTGGACACTAGAATTATATATCCTATTTTGAATAGTGATTGGGTAAGTCCAATTTCCAATTCATTGTGTTAAGTCCAATTCATTGTGTTCCAAAGAAAGGAGGGGTGACTGCTGAAGCACAAGTGAATAATGAATTAATACCTATTAGACAAGTTATTGGGTGGAGTATTTGCATTGATTATATATGCTATTGGAGTTGTTCTTAGACAAAGGTACGATAAGATTTTTAAAGTTATATACTACGCTAGTAAAACTCTTGACGATACTCAAATTAACTACACTGTTGCTAAAAAAGAGTTACTGGCTATTGAGTATGCTTTTGACAAATTTAAATCTTATTTAATTGGCACTAAATGTGTTGTGCACACTGATCACTCTACTATTAAATATCTGATGCAAAAGAAGGATGTCAAACCAAGGTTAATTAGATGGATACTTTTGATGCAACAATTTGATTTTGTGGTTATTGATAGAAAAGGAACTGATAATCAAATTGCTCATCATTTTTTGAGATTAAAATATCATGAATTATCTGACACCGACAATCAAATTACCGACAGTTTCCCTAATGAAAAACTCTATAATAATAATGAGTGGAAAATACCATGGTATGCTGATATTGTTAATTATATTGTAAGTAATATTTGGCACCTATACTGACATTGCAACAGCAAAGAAAATTTATTCATGATGCGAAAGCATATTTTTGGGATGAGCCTTATTTATATAAACAAAGTAAGGATCTTATTATGAGAAGATGTGTACCTTATGAAAAATTGAACAAATCATTTAGAAATGTCATGATTCTGAATTTGGAGGACATTTTAGAACATATAAAACTGCTTATAAAATTTTACAAGCTGGAATCTATTGGCCTACTCTCTTTAGAGATGTTTATAGATACATAAAAACTTGAGATCGATGCCAACGAGTACGCAATATATCTAGAAGAAATGAAATGCCTCTGAATTTCATGTTAGAAGTTGAGATTTTTGATGTTTGGGGATTGGATTTCATGGGATCATTTATTCCTTCATCTGGGAACTTATACATATTAGTTGCGGTACACTACGTTTCAAAGTGGATTGAAGCACAAGCTTTACATCGTTGTGACGCTAAAAATTTTTCAAGATTTTTAATGAAAAACATTTTCACTAGATACGAAATGTCGAGAGTGATTATCACTGATGGAGGATCTCATTTCAGGAATAAATACATTCAGAGATTGACAAAAAAAAATTAATTTTATTCATAGAACCTCCACTTCCTATCACCCTCAGACCAGTGGGTTAGCTGAAGTTTCTGATAGAGAGATTAAACAAATACTGGAGAAGACTGTAAACCCTAGTAGAGTAGATTGGTCTACTAGACTGGATAATGCATTATGGGCTTACAGGACTGCTTATAAAACTCCTATTGGCATGACTCCTTACAGGCTAATTTTTGGAAAGAATTGTCACTTACGAGTATAATTGGAGCATAAAGCATATTGGGTGATTAAAAAATTCAATTATAATTTGAAAGATGCTAGTGAGAAGAGATTGTTACAAATGAATGAATTAAAAAAATTAAGAAATGAATCTTATGATAACGACAAAATTTATAAGAAGAAACTAAAGTTGTGGCATGATTAGAATATTAACCAGAAGAACTTTAAACCAGGACAAGAAGTTTTTCTTTACAATGCAATGCTGAAGTTATTCCCTGAGAAGTTGAAGTCTCGTTGGTTAGGACCCTTTACTGTGACTCGAGTTTATACTTATGGAGCTGTTGAAATTGATGATCAAAAGACTGGGAATAGATTTAAAGTAAATGGACATAGATTAAAGCCATATTTTGAGGGTAAAAGACCAAATTTTAAAGAGGTTTTAATGGTCAGTCAACCTGAATAATATCTGAATAGGTCGGACTGACGACGTTAAACCAAGCGCTTTATTGGAGGCAACCCATAGTTATCTTTTTTTTATTGTGATTCTAGTGTTTTTGTTTGAAATTATCGTTATTTTATGGTAGTATTGAACTCTAATACTCGTATTTACCCTTGAATCATCGTAAAAATTTGATCCATAAAGAAAATTGGAACGCATTTGGACCAGAGCGAAACTGTGAAATTTTTGCCTTGGATACCGACGACGGGCTCGACGCTGCTGATGGTGGGTTTATCCTAAGAGTCCAGACAATTAATTCTTAAGGCTTATCGATGACGCCATCGACGCCGCCGACGGCGATAACGGCGAGATGACTTTTTTTGGAGTTTGAAATGTCAGTTTTTGCCAGTTTTAGGCAAGATTCACTCCCTATAAATTTCCAAATTTTGGTTCTTAAATTCCAATTACCCAAAAATGAATTGAAACTCCACCAAATTTATCACTATGGCTTCCAATTACACTGAAAACCCTAGATTTCACGTGTGCAACCGAAGAAAGTTCATTAGTTCAGAGGCGCAACGAATCTTTAACAAAGTGCTGAAAAAGAGGAGATTAATCAAAGAAGGAGGATTCGTGAATCAAGGATTGAACAATCCTTCGACTGTAATTGAAGAGATGATTGTGCAATGACGATGGGAAGTATTGTGCTACACTATTGCCGCCGTAATCATTTCTGTGGTGGAGTTTTATGTTAATTTGCATGGAATCAACCAAGGAGTCGTCTATGCGTAAGGCAGATGGATAACTTTTACTCCTGCATGGATTAATGAGTTATATATGATCAAGAATGTTCCTGTCTGCCATTATTCCAACTTCGTCCCAACAAGAAATCTGATGAATGATATTTACCATTTTTTTACGGACGAGACTGAAGACTGGGAAATGAGAGAAAAAGGGTATGTTAGTTTCTCTGCTACACTTCTAAACCCCGTTTCTAAACACTGGCATCTCTTCATTTCTACAAAACTATTACCGACAATGAGGATCAATAAAGTTACTAAAGAAAGTGCTATTCTGAATTATTGTATTCAAATTGGACTGCTGATTGATATTGGATCGATTATCTTGCGCGGTACCCCAAAACGGTAAACAACTTGATTTTTGAAATACTGTAGAACATGATGTGATGCCACTTCTCGTAACGGAATCGCTTCTGCCCATTTTGAGAAATAATCTGTTGCTGCAAGAATAAATCTGTGTCCTTTAGAAGAAGGGGGGTCTATCACTGATGGCACCTTTTGGCCGTTTCCATGCAATCTGTCATCATAGCAGGCCAATAGTAGCCCAGTCTCTTGATCTTCATCTTCATCTTTGGTCCTGACTGATGTGCACCACACAGTCCAGCATGAACCTCTTTAACAAGATTTTGTGCCTCCTTACAACCCAAGCACCTCAACCACATCTGATCGAATGCTCTTCTGAACAAAATACCATCGACCAGTGCATATGACATTGCTCTCTTCAATATCTGATATGCCGCTGACTTATCATCTGGAAGCGTACCTGTCTGCAGATATCTGACGAATGGTGTCTCCAATCCTCAGCATCCTCAGCCACTGTAGTTGCTATTACTGAATCTTTTTCTTCTGCTTCATATAGTCTTCCTATATCAATTCTGGATAACACTTGTCTTCCTGTAACAACAATATTAATTGAATCTGGCAGTGAGCATGCGAGTTCTTTAGCTAACTTTGCTAAAGTGTCTGCATGCGAGTTATCCCCTCGAGGAATCCTGTACAAAGTAACATTCGGGATTTGTTCTAACAGTTTTATGGCATACTTGTAGTATTCCTCAAGTCTCGGTTTCAGAATTTTGTATTGGCCGGTGATCTGCTGGATGATCAACTGTGAATCCCCGTATATGTTGACATCTGTAATACCCATCAAAATTGTCAGTTCTAGTCCCGCTATTAAGGCTTCATATTCTGCTTCGTTATTAGTGCACGACTAATAACACATCATTCCGCGCTCTGGTGTCACGAACACTAAGCCAATTCCCGCCTTTCCAGGTATCACTATATGTGAACCTTGGATTCTTGTAGCTGATGCAGCTCCGTCAAAATACATTTCCCAATGTTGCTCATTGGGAGATTCTACATTCAGCACTTGCTCATTTGGTAGATCGTCATTGAGAGGGGACTCAGCTGGAAGTGGGTGTACTACCAGAAAGTCTGCTGTATCTTCCCTTTGATAGCGCGAAGAGGCACAAAAGTTATATCGAGTTGTAACAATACCATCGACCACCTGGCTAATCTGTCAGCTAGCGTTGGTCGAGTCATTAGGTATTGTAAAGGATTAATAAACTAACCTTATGCCAAAGCATGTAATGTCTTAGTTTCTGAGCTACAAAGATTAAAGTGAGACCGTGCTTTTCAATTGGAGGATAACATACTTCCGCTGGTATCAGATGTCTGCTTAAATAATAAAGAGCATTTTCTTTGCCCTCCTCATTAACTTGTGCTAGCAAGGCTCCGAGGGAGTCATCTAACGCCGCGGTGCAAAGTATCAAAGGTCGACCCAGAATAAGGGCTGCTAAAACTGGAGGCGTCATTAAATATTGTTTGATATTCTCAAATGCACGTTGACAAGTTTCATCCCAAATGAATTTGGCATCTTTTTTTATCAACGCAGAAAAAGGCTAACACCTTCCCGACAAATTAGATATAAACCGTCTTAGATATGCCAACTTTCGTTGTAGTGATCATAGTTGTTTTAAAGTTTTTGGAGATGGCATTTCTAAGATAGCTTTTATCTTATCTGGATTGATCTCAATTCCCCGGTGGCGGACAACAAATCCTGGAAATTTCCTTGAGGTAACGCCGAAAGCGCACTTTAAAGGATTCATCTTGAGATTATATTGTCGTAACCGATTAAATACAATCCTCAAATCGTACAAATGATCGTTCTTGTTTTCACTTTTAATAACCAAGTCATCCACATAACAAGTCGTTAAATATCTTTGTCATCGCTCTCTGGTATGTCGCTCCTGCGTTCTTCAGACCAAAAGGCATCACTGCGTAGCAGAAGATTCTGATTGGTGTTCTAAAAGCTGTTAATGAAGCATCCTCAGGTGCCATCTTTTTCTGATTGTACTCAGAGGAGCCATCCATGAAGGAGAAGATTTCATGAGATGAGGCAATGTCTACCATTAACTCTGGTATTGGTAAGGGAAATTCATCTTTTGGACATGCCTTATTCAAATCCCTGAAATCAACACAGACTTGAATCTGTCCTTTCTTTTTCCTAACTGGGACAACATTTTCTAACCATCTAGGGTATTGTTCTTCCATCACAAAGTTAGCGTCTATTAACTTCTTAACTTCTGCAACAACTTGTTGTTCAATTTCCATCCTCATTCTACGAGGTGCTTGCTTTACAGGGGGGATACTTGAATCAATTCCGAGTCTGTGGACTGCGATTTCTGGTGCTAAACCCGGCATCTCTTCATAACTCCAAGTGAAGCAATCTTTGAATTCTTTGAGGTATTTGATCAAGTCCTTAGACTCTTTTTCATCAAGCAAGGAACTAATGAAGGTATGGCTAGGCTCTTCCTTTGTTCCCAAGTTAATTTCCCTTAATTCATCGATAGTAGACTTGATCTCTTCCTCAAACTCAAGGGGAGCATCTCCTATCGGTGGCTCTTCATAATCTTCATTAACCTCCATACATTGCTCCGTAGTAACAACCATGCAAAATTCTGTATCATCAAATTGTTCTATTGTTCCAAACCCAAGACCGCTCTTTGTATTAGAATTACGGACCTTGGTATCCCATAGCTTTTCAAAGAGTTTCAATTTATTTTTTGGCATATGGCTCGGCAATAAACCTTGTTGAATTAACTTCTTAACATAAGGCAAAAAGTAATCAAAAGGTAATTCCATTAATTCATTAAAATTTTCTTCAAAGAGTACATCAATATCTGAAGAAGAAGAAGAAGAAGTAGTAGTAGAGTAAAACTTGATGGGCTTCATGCCTTCAGTATGTACTTCCTTAACCCCTAAGCTCTCAACCTTATTGGATTTGATTGGAGTTAAGGTCATGGTATCTACATAGTTGTTGATTTGATCGTACATCGTCTGATATGCATCCTTTTCTTCCTCTTCAACTTGAACTTTAATTTGAGGCTTCTTCTCGTTGATAAGTATCGCCTCTATTTGAAACTCTTCATCATCTGAGCTGGTTTCCAAGTCGACTTTAATGGATGGATTTTCTAGTTCGAACAACCCATTGATTCTTATTTGTCTATGTCGCCGACCTTGATCTCAGATATGTAGACTAAAAGAATCCTCTTCTTCATGTGGAGTGGGAGAAGTAACGGATTTTTGAGTTGGAGTCAACTGAAACCTCGCTCGTGTCTTCTTCTTTACAATCTCTGGAATAGACGGTCTTCCTTGGGGGTGTATAATAGGCAGCATCTTCATGGGTCCCCACTTCGTGAATTGAGAATGGTTGAAGATCTCCTTTAATACATTGTTCTCGTCCATCTTTGTAGTACTTGATGCACTGATGTAGGGACGACGGTACCATATTATATTCATGAATCCAAGGACGCCCGAGTAAAGCATTGAATGAAGTTTCTGAATCGATGACATGGAATTTTGCAGTGGTTACCAAATTTCCGGCATTTAACATCAAAGTAATAGATCCTAGAGCTCTTTCTCCTTTCTGGTTGAATCCCCTTAACATCATTTTATCATTATCGAGTTTTTGTGCATCGATATCAAGATAAGCTAATGTTCGGAGATTCATTATATTCAATGAAGCTCCTGGGTCTACTAAAACTCTGGAAAGAACAACTTTTCCAATATTGACTGAAATGTAGAGCGGTCTGTTGTGGTCTGCTGTCCCAAGTAAAAGGTCTTCATTCAAAACGGTGACTTCAGGTTGATCTTGTAATGAACAGGCCACCTCAGGGGATGTACTAGTCAACTGGGCTAAGCAAATTTTAGGGTCGAGTAGGGCCTCGATGAGTGCTTGTCTCATCTCCTTCGATAGGATTAGAGCATCAAAAATACTTAGCTTCGCTCGTAGTTTCCTAAGGTGAGCGAGTACATTATATTCCACTTTGTTAAATTCTTTAACTTGGTCTGGAAGAGTTGTTTTCTCCACAAGTGGAGGTGGTTCCTCTCGAGTGAGTGTTTGTTTCTCTCTCTCCATTGGGGTCACTCGTGGAGGCAATACTTTACCACTCCTTAAGTTTACCTCTGTAATTTCTTCTATTTCTTGTGTTGACTCGGTGGAAGTTTCTCCCAATGTCATAGTCGAATCCTCTACATCTGACTCTGACTCTGAAGATTTGAAACTAACTATAATAGATGTTCCTTTGAACTCGAGGGTTGGCTCCTCGCTCAACGAATTATCATAATTGGAATCCCCTTCACTTCCACTATCTCGATCGTCACTAGCGTTGGATTGTACGATTTGAGGATTGTTTTGAGAATCGAAACTGCGAGTAATCTGATTATCGATATCGACATTCTTAGAAGAAAGAGTTAAAACGTAACCAAAATTAAAAGCATTATCATTTTAATATCCCAACGGGATAAAAAGATGATCATACAGAGTAATAGGCTTGAGGATTTTCTTCCCCAAGTCATTGAAGACTACCCTATTAAAAGCAACCCCTATCCTAGGCTTCACATTATCAGTCTCATTCTTTTCATTATCATCATTGATCTTCTCACATACGGGCTTTTCTGGTACCTTCTCGGGTGTAACCTGAATGGACGGTTGACCCTTAGTGGTAACCTGAGCAGGTGGTTGATCTTTGGTGGCAACTTGAGTTGGAGCAATCTGAACCTTGTTTAAAATCTTCTTGGATGACTTAAACCAAACCGTGTTCCAAGTTTCATCGTTGGTACAAGAACAAAACGGCTCGGCTGTGATCATATTTATAGAACCTATGACAGGTTCACGTAAATATTCTTTTGGGAGGGTTATAGTCCCCTCTCAGTAATTCTTCTTGAACCAATCCTTAAAGTGACAGTTTTCGATCGTATGACCCACAGAATAGTTTGGACTATCTGTCCTACCAACTTCTTCCGGCCTCTTAGCTTCTGGAAGCTTGAACTCAGTCTTCTTTGACAGGTTCCTAAAAATTTTGGCCACTGCCTCGTTCTTGAAAGAGTAGACCTTGTTCAAGAGCTCTGTTAAGGTCGGTTTATTGTAGGTTCTGGGTAGATTTGAAGATTGTCCTTGCTGAGCAAACCTCGATGCATACTGTCGATCCTGAGGCTGAGAATACTGAGACACATACTGCCGATTGGGTTGAGGATACTGAGATGGACGCTGGCTAACTTGCTGGATGAATGGCTGAGTAAACTGGGGACCTGATTGCTATTGTTGATAGGAACGTTGAGGATGGTCATCCCTACTCATCGGCTGCTTTCCTTTATCAACTGCAGATACCATCCCGACTCTCTTGTCATAAGCCTTTGTTGGTCTGATCCTATCTGCTTTACCTTCATTCGAGTGCTTAAGCTCCTCCTGAAGCTTTGCAGCTTTGGTGAGGAGCTTCTCGAAAGACTTAATGGTAAGTCCCTTAAGCATGAAACCGATCTTTCCATGGATATTCTCAAGTACTATTTCAATTGCATACTTTTCGTCAATTTGTGGCTCGCACTTCATGCTTAAGTTTCTCCACCTTAAGAGATAATCCACCAGTGTCTCATTGGGCCTCTGCTGCTCCCTAATGAGATCTCCTATAGTCACTCGACGTTGTGTCCCAGTGAATCTTTGCACGAATAGAATTTCTAACTCAGTAAACGTTTTCACTGATCCATTAAAAAGTTTTGAAGGTAGGAGGCACAAACCCCTTAGGATATGAGACAAAATCAAACTCCTCTGGGTAGGGTCTACCCTTTGGAACTAATGATCCTCCCTTGGACTGGGTTATGGCCTCTCTAACCTGCTGGTCCACATATTGTTTAATATCCTTTTCAGGTACCGAGCTCTGAACGGAGTTTCTTTTGGGCTCATCCTCTTTATTGGCAGAAGTGGCATCCCTTCTGTCATCTTTGATATGCACTATGTCTGATGGCTGCACCTCCACAGCTGCTGGAGTTAGAGACCGTGCAGACATCACAGCGATTGCAGCAAGCACCTCTTCCATTCTTTTCTCCAATCTAATGATATGTTCATCCCGACTCTAAACTTCTCTACGAGAGTCTGTCTCGGTGTTCTCTTCCTCGGAAGGTGGAATTTCTTGTGAAGCTGTTTGGGCTCTTGTGTCAACCATGTTGATTTCCATGAATTCTTCATCAGAATCCGTATCGACATCGCTGATTCCTCGCTCTTTGGCAAGCTGGCTCAAGTCAGCTGGCTCAAGTCAGTTCCAGTTCGTAACTTGTCCAATTTAACCTCAATTGAGTTCTCTTCAGCTGCTTTGATATCCGACGGAGTCTACTGTAATTGTTTCTCCCCTATCTCTGCAGTTGGGGAAACTATAGTAGCATCGGTCAAGCTATCGGACTCGTCCTTCTTTCTTGTATTACGGTCCTCTATCTCTACCAAACAAATTGGTCTGAAGACTTTGGGAATCCAAACCTTCTTCCTTAGAGATGTATGGGGATAGGGTGTCATGTTGACATCATCAAAATTGTGGGAAGAGGTATGTTCCCCATCAAGTAATATTGACCTTGTAGTGGAATCCTTCTTATCGTAAGAATCTATAAAAGACTTCTTTTGTACTATGTTCAGGCTGAATTCTATGACCTAACCGGGATTTGACTGGTATTCTGCTTTTAAGTGGTTTAGTAGTGGTAATGGGAACTGAAATCATGTCAATTCGAGGTCCTAAACAGAGTTTAGCAGATACACGAGGCACAGATGTCTTCC
>NW_018236239.1:41145-42477 GCF_001263595.1 Phalaenopsis equestris | reverse complement strand
AAATTTTCAAGCTCTGGTTTTAGAATTACTCTTTTTCCCTTATCAGGAACGACTGCAGGCATAGTAGTTGTGAGTCCAGCAGTGGACAGTGTAACTGGCTTAACAGATGATAAAAATACTGGTTGAACAGGCATGGGAGCCTTGACAGTCTTCATCCTCTTGATGGAAGGGAAATCGTGTTGAGAGCTCAAATCAAATTGAATTGTGGGCTTAACCACCTCAAAAGAAGTTGTCTTAACGACAACACATGAAACTTTCTCTAGAAAAAATTCAACTCCATCAAATCCGGACCCAAACTTGATCATGGATTCCTGGTTGAGAATGGTTGAGAATAAGTAGGATGAATTGTTTGCAAAGCTAAACAACAACTTCGGAGTCGACATTGTCACTGTCAATTGAAGGTTGGAATGTCAGAAACGACCTAATTCTTTGCTAAAAGTGGCAAGGAACGTCTGTTTACTGGCCATAATTTATAATTAAAGTGAATTAAAGTTTATTTCAATTTGTAATTAGTGTATAAAAACGAACTGGCAAAATATGTGCGAAGAATTGGGTTTAATCTGACAAAAATCAGAATAACCCTAAAGTGATAAAATGCAGTGTAATATTCAGACCCAATCCAAATTTGAAGATATGAAATATCATTTTAGTGAATATGTGAATATGATTCACCACCACACCTATCGAGGGTCCAACCCCACAAAAGAAAATGAAAACCCAAAGGATTCCTGGACTCTTTGTTTATGATGTTTAAACAAAAAGTCCTGGAATCCAAAAGGAAATCCAATTAAACAAAAAGTCCTGGAATCCAAAAGAGTTAGTTGTACTCATCCAAGAAAGAAATGGAATAAGTAAACCAACGGATGGTTCGGGTAATATGGTTCGAGAGGGAAACGAACACATTACCGATGTATGAAAAAAAATTATTCCTGATTGATATTGAGAGAGGAACCGATCCCCAGCGGAGTCTCCAGAATTTGTCGGTCGCCAATGCGGCTGGGTGGGGTTTAATTTAGTGTAATATAGTGTTTAGAAATTAGGTATTTTAATTTAAGGAAAATGGGGTCAAACTAATCCCATTAATTTCTGCAGTTTGGATAATTGAGCTAATCACGAGTAATGTACCACTTTGAAAGGTAATACACTACTTGATAATAAGCTCAATTAAATAAACTATAGAAATAAATGACTTCCGTTTGATCTGCAAGTTTGCATGATGACCGACAGATTCCCCTATTCAATATGAGATTCAAATAGGGTTTATTTTAAGTCTGGGTTCATTTTAAGTTCCCTATAATAACAAGTCCCTATAGTTAATTACATCTTAAGCGA
>NW_018236239.1:39219-40271 GCF_001263595.1 Phalaenopsis equestris | reverse complement strand
GACCGGAAGATTCTTGTCAACATCCACAGAATGCATCGTCCAAAGAATCTTAAAGGAATCTTCGTAAACTAGAACAAAAAGGGGTTTAAGTTGCGTTATGTGGTCTTTGGATTAATTTTTGAATTACTTCATCAATTTTAGGGTTGAAATATTTTAGGTTATTTACATCTTGTTGTCGGATTTTAAGTGTTTTATTTTAGTTATTTTGGTTCACTTGTTATTAATTATGTGAAGTTGACGACTTCGAAGCAGACTTAACCTCAAAGCCATGTTTTAAAGCCCTGTTGTATTTGTTTTCGTTTACGTTTAAGTTTTAATGTGTTTTATGTAAATTTTATCCCTCCCAATATATTTTATTTTATTTCTTAATTGATGTTCAAGTTGAGGGGTTTAGGTTTAACTTAGGCTTAAGGTTTTACCTAAAAGGTTCTTCTATGTTCAACCTATAGGTTAGGTTCTAACCTAAGGTTTAGGGTAGGTTTAGCTTAAGGCTAAGCTATGATTCAGGGTTGGATTAGGGTTAACTAACCTAAGGTTTAGGTTAACAATCCCATTAGTTTAGGGTTAGTTAACCTAGGGTTTAGGTTAGGTAATCCTATTGGTTTAGAGCTACTAACCTAGGTTTTAGGATAGCTAATCCTATTGGTTTAGGGTTAACTGACCTAAGGTTTAGGTTAATTAATCCTATTGGTTTAAGGTTAACTAACCTAAGGTTTAGGTTAACTAATCCTATTGGTTTAGGGTTAATTAACCTAAAGTTTAGGTTAATTATTCCTATTGGTTTAAGGTTAACTAAACTAAGGTTTAGGTTAACTAATCCTATTAGTTTAGGGTTAATTAACCTAAGGTTTATGTTAACTAATCCTATCGATTTAGGGTTAATTAACCTAGGGTTTAGGTTAACTAATCCTAGTGGTTTAGGTTAGCTAATTCTATTGGTTTTAGGGCTAACTAACCTAGGGTTTAGGCTAACTAATTCTATTGGTTTAGGGTTAACTAACCTAAGGTTTAGGTTAACTAATCCTATGGATTGGGGTTAACTAACCTAAGGT
>NW_018236239.1:38557-39209 GCF_001263595.1 Phalaenopsis equestris | reverse complement strand
TTAACTAACCTTAAAATCCAAGAAGTTTATTCTGAGTTAAATGATAGGATGACTTAAATTTCATGTTTAAAATGGTCCAACTATTCAATTTTGAATCACCTAGAGGTTAAGCTTCCCAGGCTAGACTTGGTCTAAAGACTGGCTGACTTAAAGTCCTAAATGACTAAAATTGGACTTAATGGGTGATTGACTCAATTCTTATGTTGGTTGACCAAGTATGTAATCAGGTTGAACAAGACCTAAACAGAATTGGCTAGGTTGGACTTAGGTTGAGCTTGGGGTAGGTAAACTTAGCCTAAGTTAAATATGAACCCTAATTAAAGTGTTTTAATTATAAAAAATATTTTAAACATGATTTTAAAATTTTTAAACCTCTGTTAATGGTCAAACGTTCAATCAGAGAGTTTTACAATTTTTATAATTTTTATAATTTTTAATTTACATAAATATGGTGTTTCATTCAAAAATCAAAATACAAATATAGAGAAACTAAAATATCTTGGAAAAATCAGAGAATCTTTCCCCAAGGCCATTTAATATCTCTGCCAAATTTCATATTTTTCCCACTTATATTTTAATTTTTATGATCTAAATACTCCAAAACTTCAAAAATTAATTTAAAAATATTTACTTGATGAAAAATTATGATTTT
>NW_018236239.1:33265-37702 GCF_001263595.1 Phalaenopsis equestris | reverse complement strand
ATATATATATATATATAATATATATATATATATATATATATATATTTATGTTAAGACATGCATGAATAGTAAACTTGAAATGATGCATGCGTAGGTTTTAAAATAATATATATATCGTATTATATTATATTATTAACTTATAATAATAACAGATTATAGAGAGAGAGAGGGAAGGATAAGAGACGCATGCGTGAAGATTTATTACTTATATATATTTTTATTTTTTTATAATAAAAATAACAATAATATTATTATTATTTAAATCTCTCCGTCGAACGCATCATCACGGTAAAATAAAAGTCCTCCCAAGGTGAAATCGACGTTTCGGACACGCTCGTGTGGCCCGCTTCGTCATCCGGGGTCGTTTAGAGCATTTTTTTTTGCGATCGAGTAAAAATGCGTCAAATTTAATTTTTGTCAAATTTTAGGTTCTTGATCGACCGTTTTGGAAATTGATCATTGACCAATTAAATTGATTTGGATTCATTTGGAGATTGATTTCAGGGGTGTTTGAAATAATTTTGGAAGTTTGAGAATTTTTGGTCCGTGAGTGGCATTTTGGTAATTTTTGGTAAAATTTGGTATTTTTGCAATTTTTGGGTATCAAATGGTCTAAATGATAAAATCAAATGGTTTGAAGTGGGTTGTGTGATTCAATTGTAATTTTGGGAAATTTTGAAGAATTAGAATACTCAAGTGAGGTATTCTTAGGAGAAATTGGGTTCAAATAATTTTGGTCAGCCCCATGGGTGTAATGACTGCAACATTGTGATAAGAAAATACAATGTTTATGATGATCATGGCAATTATGAGTGATGATGCAATGTATTGGAGTCCAAAAAAGGTGTAGAACAGTGCAAGATTTTTCTATGGTCCAAAGGTTCTATAGGAATTCTCATCAGGAATCCCTTATGTAATCTCTAATCTTTGTATTAAAAACTAGTGATCACATATAGAACCAACATAGAGAACACAAATTTGGTTGCAATGTCTACGGAGAAGTTGGGTACCATTTCTAAGATACTAAGATAGTCTTCAAGAAAATCCTAAGGCTAGATCCTAGTTACTAAAGGAAAGACCCAAAACCCTAACCCAAAAGTGAGGTCAACACCAATTTTCAAGACTATTCAAACTATAGATTAACCAATGTTCTTTATAACATCTCTAGTAAGGGTAAAGAATATTATTGCGAATATTATTGCTCCTAATTGCTCCTAATTGGCACAACACATTTAACATACTTCCATAATAGAATTTCTATATTTATCACTGGTTGATAATAAAGAAAAATATATTTTGTTTATATTGTCTTAATCTTGTAAGTATATTAGTTAAGTTAATTAGTTGCTTACTTTATTTTCAATTATCAAAAAAGAATTAAAGAATTGAACTTTCATTTCTATTTTAGCATCTTAAGTTTAAGTAAGAATATATTGTTAAGTAAAATTTGTTTATCAAAATCTAGTTCTCCCTATGGGTTCGATACTCGGGACTTAATCAGAAAGTTTTATATTACTTGATAATTATATGTATGCTTGCGTAGTATCCCATATTGAAATATTATAACTACATTCTTATTTACTTCATAGTGAAAAATTTACCTAGCTTTTGCTTTGGATCAAGTTTTTGGCTTTGCTGCAAATTAAGAATAATTATTAAGAAAATTAATCATATAATCGCAAACATCGTTTTGTAATATTGAGAAATACTTGCAAAAATCTATATATATAGAAAATTGAGATCAAGTTTTTGGTTTCATTACCGGGGACGCATGTAATAGTAATTTGCAAAAATATTTTCAAAAGAAGTTTTTAGAAAGAAAAATTTTTAGTAAGTCTTATTTAAACTTTAATATTTTTTTTAGGAATATTATATTGTTGTTTTTTAAATAAGTTCTTGTTTGTGTGTTTTCATTTTTCTTTTTATTTTATTTTATGTGTTTTATAGTATTGTATGCGTAGTTCAGGTTCCACAGGACTTTTGTCTTACGAATCTGAATTAGAAAGGAATACTAGAAAACTTAAAAAATTAAAATTACTGAAAAATTTTAAGAAATGACAAATCAAAATAATCAAAATATTGAGGAGTTTAGACCTTCAAGAGATTATGCAAACTCAGGCAAATCCGACGGTGGATGAACTTCATTATAGTATTCAAAAACCTATTGTAGTTGCTAATTCATCTGAGCTTAAACCTACTATTATTCAAATGGTATCAAATAATCAGTTTGGGGGAGCACCAACTAAAGATCCAAATTTACATCTTGCCAATTTAGTATAATTGTGTGCTACATTTAAATATGATAGGGTATCAAATGATGTTATAAGACTTAGATTATTTGTTTTCTCGCTAAGGGATAAGGCTAAGATATGGTTACATTCGTTAACACCTAGGTCTATTAGAACATGGAGTGATTTAGCACAGAAATTCCTTTTTGTCAGTTTGAAGGGGAATCTGTTTATGAAGCGTGGGAACGATTTAAGGAATTCTTAAGAAAGTGTCCACACCAGAAAGTGTCCACACTAGCTATACCAGATTGGTTAAAAATTCAAACTTTTTATAATGGATTAGCTGGATCACTTAGATCTATTATTGATGTCGTTGTTGGTGGTTAAATAATGTCAAAACCATTTCATGACGCTTATTCTTTAATTGAAGTGATGGCTACAAATAATTTTTAATGGCCTTGTGCAAGGCTAAATCTTAAGAAGGTAGCTAATATTCACGAAACTTATGCTTTGGTCATGCTAGCAAATCAAGTTGCAGCAATTTCAAATTAGTTAGACCAATTTGGAATGAATTTTTCTCATCCAATTCCTATGATTGAAGAGAATTCATTAGGCCAAATGGTAAATTCTCAAGCATTATGAAAAACATTAAGGAACATAAACAATAAGCAGAATAATCCATATTCAATTTCTTATTACCCAGGTTGGAAGAACCATCCCAGCTTCAATCGAAATAATATCACGGGTGGTAATAACCAGCAATGGGGGAACAATCAAGTAAACCTATTGGAAAACTGGAATAACCAAGGGAATAGTAATTATAGACCTACTTTTCCTCCAGGTTTTAATAGTAATCCATAATTTAAGGAGAAGAAATTTTCTACAGAAGAAGTGGTGTTACAAATGGGAAATCAGTTACAAAGTGAAAGAGCTACATTTTAAAATATTGAGAATCAATTGGGACAAATAGTAAATTTATTAAGTAATATATCTCAAGGAACACTTCCTAGTAATACAAAAATAAATTTGAAAGACCAGAATAAAGAGCAAGTAAAAGCCAAGTAAAAGCGCAAGTAAAAGCCATTCAACTCAAAAGTGGAAGAGAATTGGAAGGTAGTGTTCAAAAAGAGACTGAAGTAGAGAGAGAAGAGATTGAAGAACAAAAAGAAGATGCTCTGAAAGGTTTATAGAGACCGATTTCTCTACTTAAAGTTGATTCGGAAAATCCTGCACCTCCATTTCCTCAGAGGCTTCGACAACAAAGGTTTGATAAGCAATTTTCAAAATTTTGGGAAATTTTTAAGAAGCATACAATTAAAATTACATTTGTTGAAGCTCTAGAACAATTGTCAAGCTATGTGAAGTTTATGAAGGATATTCTTAACAGGTAAAAGAAAGTTTGAAGTTAATGAGACTGTTGCACTTAGTGAGGAATGTAGTGCTATAATTTAGAAAAAGCTTCATGAAAAACTTAAAGATCCTGGTAGCTTTACAATTCCATGTGCAATAGGAGTCATATTTTATGAAAAAGTTTTATCTGACTTAGGAGCAAGCATCAACCTTATATCATTATCAATATTTAAAAGATTGGGATTAGGAGTAATAACCCCTACTACTGTAACTTTGTAATTAGTAGATCGTTCAATAATATATCCTAAGGGATTTATAGAAGATGTCCTAATGAAAGTGGATCAATTTATCTTTTCTGTTGATTTTATTATGTTGGATACGAAGGAAGATAAGGAGATAGAGATACTTATATTTTTGGTGAGACCTTTCCTAGCCACAGGAAGAGTAATGATAAATGTGTAGAAAGAAGAATTAACTATGCATATCAATGATCAAACAATTACATTTAATATTTCCAAATCAATGAAATACCAAGAAAAAGTTAAAGATGATGAATGTTATAGAATGGATTGTCGGTGCTATCTTTTGGTTGGCGGGTTTCTCGTAAGAAGCTGTTAGTTGCCAGAATCAAAATCCCGTTGCCCACTTCGGAAGGATGTTTTAATTTACATATATATTTAGTTCTAGAAAAATATGAAATCAAACTGACCCCATATTTTTCAAAGTTTAAATGAAAGAGCACTGTACCTCAAATCCTGTATCTATCCCAAAGGATAAACACAATACTTGAGGATGAGGATCGATCAAATAAACTAAGGAATATATGACATTTGTTTGGTCTGCGAAACCTTTATAAAAA
>NW_018236239.1:29929-30849 GCF_001263595.1 Phalaenopsis equestris | reverse complement strand
CCTCTACCATAGCTCTCAACCAACACCCAAAATCGGCTTTGATAAAAAACATACATAGGATTTACACCAGGGCCAGAGGCTTCATCCCTAAGCTCTTTGGGACCTAACGAAGGTGTGAAGAATCTCTGATTGAGGCTAAACCTCTCAGAGCAAAGGTATAACCTTATTCACTCTCCTGAGCCTTTACGAGCCCTCTATTTATAATGGCTTGATTTCATAGCATGTTTACCATATGGATGTGTTCTTCTCTTTAAGACGGGCATTTTAAAAAAATAATCATTAAAATCCATTAAGAAATGAGAGAGATCTTAAGGTTTTAAAATGGACGGCTCTCGGTTAAGGCCATCGGGGACGATGAACGGATGTCGTCCATCTTCGCGTGTATTGAATGAACGGCGTAGATCAAGTCGGATGACCATCTGAGGCGATACAGCGGGACGCATCGCAGCCGAGTTAGAAGGCGGCGTCTAATAGGAGCGCGCCGCGTCGCTTTTCAACGGATCTGAGGATCCAGTCAGCCCGCGGTTTGAATAAATAAATAGGATATTTAAAAAATTCAGAAAATAGCTATTAAACTTCAAAAATCCATATCTTTGTGTAGAAAATTCATAAAAATAAAATAAAAATATCCTCTTGCTCAGTGAACAGAGGAAAACCATGTGGAATTATTTTCACATTAATTTGATGCATAAATTATTTTTTAAAAATGAATTATAGTTAGGGATTTTTCAATTCTCCCTTCATGTTGAGATATCACCTTGCCCAAAATTTTTATATGTTGTAGCCTCTGTCTAGATGCACAGTTTGAGCATTTTTCCAAAGACATAGGAGATCTCTAAACAAAGATCTTAATTTTCTAATTTCTTAAGCATTTTTTGTTCAAATAATTATAGAAAATTACATATGGCTTAGAAAATTCT
>NW_018236239.1:26104-27278 GCF_001263595.1 Phalaenopsis equestris | reverse complement strand
AGGAAGCTTTTCCCGAACCCAGCATAATATAAACCCTATTTAATTCCTTATATTAAATAGGGGAATTTGTCGGCCAATATATTGGTTTCGCAGACCAAATGGATGTCATAACTTTCTCTAGTTTATTTGATCGAGCCTCACACTTAATTCTTGTGTTCATCCTTCGGGATAGATACGGGATTTGAGGTAAAGCGCTCTTTTATTTAAACTATGAAATTTATGGGGTCAGTTTGACTTCATCTTTTTTTTAAAAAAAAATTAAAATTTTTTAATTTTCCTTCCGAAGCGGGCAACGGGATTTCAATTCCGATGACCGACAACTTCTTACGGGCAAACCCCACACCAAAAATAGTGCCGACATGCATAAGCAAGCAACCTCGAAGTCCTATGTCTTTATTGTTTAAGTCTAAGGAAGAAAGATTGTTTTAGTTGGGGAAGATAGGTTTTGTTGTTGAAGATGGTCGTGCTGCCCACCATGCTAGCTCCAAGCTCCTTATCGCGAAGAGTTTGAGTTTTCTAATGTGTCAAGCTATAATGTCAAATCAGGTGGCCCTATAATTGAAGTTCTTTAAATTTTATATGGGCAAATTAAAGTTAATTAGAGCTACACCGGTTAGGACCATACGGTTCCCTCGTTCCGGCACCACTATTTTCTATTGGATTCACTTAGTCCAAATGAACTTACTAAACTCAACTTAATGAGTTCCATAATTTCATTTAGACCGTGGGAAACCTCGTTAGCAACCGTAGGTTACCTCCTCTGAGGGATTCCCGATCATCTGATAGAGACATCTTAACTTAGTTGAAGTTGTAGTTTTATGTGATGTTTGTGATTAATTTTAAGTTGTTTTATATTTTGAATGTTGTGGCAGTGAATCTTATCTTGGTTGATTTTAATTTTGGATTTGGTTTTGATTTTGTGGCTATCCTGATAGTTTTAGTTTCATGGAAGGTGACATGCAAGTTTGCAGGTATAAAAGCACAGCATGAAGATACAAGAAAGACAACACTGAAAACTGTAAAAGCGTACCTAACAAGTCTTCTCGTTCCACCACCTGAAACTCAAAATGCATCTTAATGCAGTTTATATAGAGATAAAAAGTATGGTTTTGGTAGTTTTCCTAACCCTATATCATATCTTGGTGGGTCCTTAGGAGTTTAATTAATCCTTAGG
>NW_018236239.1:23657-25984 GCF_001263595.1 Phalaenopsis equestris | reverse complement strand
AGTTCTTTTAAACTTATTATGTTGCTTAATAATTCATCCTGTAAAACACCCTAATGCTCAATGAACATTGATGTTTCAATTATCCCTAAGAATAGGGTAATTATCACTTGTGATTCAATTTAAAAATTATGTGGGTGAAGACCCTTAAAGGGGCAAGTTAGTGTTGTTGGATTTCTTTACCAAATTTTGAACCTAATTGGGTTTGTAGTGTTTGAAATAAGATGTTTTAATTTTCGATGATATTTAGTATTATAATCCTCATTTGAATGAAACTTGATTTAGCCTAAGTCACTACTAAGCCCTTAAGACCTAGGTGAGTGGCTTAATTAGTTTTGAAAAGGTTAAGCTTTAGGTGGTCATGATTTATGATCAAAATTTTATTTTAAAATCAAAATAGGGGTATTAAATTGATTAATTACTGACTTCAAAAGTCATAACCCTAAGTCCTGGATTCATTTTATTTTAATAAACTTCCAAATTTTAATAATTTAAAAATTTTATTAACTTAATTAAGAAAGTAAGATTGGTTTCTACCAATTAACCCCTTGTATTTCAAACATCAAATAAATTGACTAAGATCAGAGGTTACCCATTTCCCTCCTTAAATTAAGCTTAAATGTTAATTAAGGCTAATTTTCCAAAATTATACATTTGCCCCTAAGGCTCTATCACTTCATAATTTGTCAAATTCAATTCAAGTGACTTAGAAATTTTTATTCTACCTCATTCATGGGTCAATTAAGACATCAGAGGAGAAAATGTGATTTTTCAAAATTTAATTTATTTATATAACTATTTTCATGCAAGAATAAGATTTTTCAAAGAAAATTCCTAACTTTACTAAAGAGACTCTTAATCTCTTGAAATTTTTATTGGGGATTTTACTAGAGGTAGGCTTAGACTAGAGAAGCCTTTGAACCAAATTTCATGATTTTTTGAATTTTATTTGAATTTTAAAAATTATTTTAAATTCTGGGGTGTTTATTAAATATAAAATATTTTAAATGGAGAAATTAAGTTTTGAATTTTTGAAAACTCTCCCTAAGGTCAAAGAACTCAGAGAAGAAGATTTTATATTTTTCTAAATTTTATTTGAGTTATTGTAATTATTTTAGTGAAAAAATTATTTTAGTGAAAACTATTTTAGTGAAAACCCATTTTTAGCCTTTTAAAAAATCATTTTTAAGCTTTAAAATTCAATATCCTTATTTAGAAGATTAGAAAATATATTCTAATTATTCTTAAGTAATTAGGAAGAAATTTAGAACATTTCCAAGAGTTTTATTTTTAGAACATTTCCAAGAGTTTTATTTTTTTTTTTTTGATTTTTATGGATTTTTAATTATTTTAAATATTTAAAAAATAAGCTAAAATGAAGTTTTTATTTGAAGTATCATTTTATTTATATAAAATGCCCCTAATCATAGTGAACTCAAAAAATAAGTTTTTGAGTTATATTTTGATTTTTAAAAGTCATTTAAATGCCAAAAATTATGTTTATCTTTAAAAATCAACTTAAGTTAATCAAATGAACTCAAAATATTTTCAAATTTTTATGGTGAGTTCTCTAGATCATAAATAATAGTGGAGATCAAAAATCAAGTCATTTAAATGTTTATATCTTTCAAAATTAGTTATCTTAGTGATTTAGTATTCATGAAAATTAAGTACATTTTAAATGGCTTGACCCATGAAACTATTTCCAAAGGCTACTCTAGTTAGTCATGGTGGACCTTTCAAAATTTTCTTGAAATTTTCTAATCAACATGCTAATTTTCATGATTATTTTAAATAAATAATGTGCAAAAACTTGAAAAATATTGATCTCTATCTAGGAACCTCCTCTGACTTTAGAAAAATCAGAGGATGTTTCCCTTGACAGTGGCTACAAATGCCAAAAATTCAAGCTATAGAGATAAGCTTACATGCATGGAGAATCAAAACATTCAAATCAGTGTTTAATTATTTAAAAATAAAATATACATCACATTGACCTAAAATTATTTCCACATTTTTTTCCTTTATTCACTGAGCAAGAAGGTATTTTTATTTTATTTTTGTGATTTTTCTATACAAAGTTATGAATTTTTGAAGTTAGGGGTATTTAAATAAAGAGGAAAAATCCCTATTTATCTATTTAAATAGCGAGTGCTGATTAGATCCTAGGCAGCTCCGAAGGCATGCGTGTCGCGCTCTGGTTGGACGTCGTCATCCACGTACTTGCTGACTTGACCCGCGGTTTATATTTCGAAGTGTTGTCCGGCTTGATCTCCTCAATCCATTCGATACACGCTTGATCAAATGGCTCCCCGTCATCGTCCCCGATA
>NW_018236239.1:22971-23488 GCF_001263595.1 Phalaenopsis equestris | reverse complement strand
AAATGTAGAATCAAAATAGGAGGGAGAGAAGTTTTATACTTATACTTTTGCTCTGAGAAGCGAAGCTTCAATCAGAGGGTCTTGGCACGTTTGTTAGGGTCCACAGAGGTTAGGGATTAAGCCTCAGACTGTGGTGTGAGGCCTAAGTATGAATTCGATCACGACCAAATTTGGTGGAGTGTGGAGGTGTAATGAGCTCTATCCTAGTTTCCGGCAAGGTTTCAAAATCAAAATTGAACTCCGACAGTGGAAATTGGTGAGGGAAAGTAGTTGGGATGCACTGAGGGAATCTTAGGGAAGCTCTGTGGTCAATTTGGGGAGGTCTCTCTAAGAAATTTTTAGCACATCTTGCCATGGCCATGGGAGGTGCTTTTTAGAAAAATGGCAAAGGAGTGACTATCATGGCCAATTAGAGGGTGTAATGTGGTGCTTAGGTGGAGGGCAGAGGAGCTCTACAATTCAATTTGGCTGAGCTGGCCTCTAGGTTTGATTTGGGTGAAGCTCCATGGGGGTGGCT
>NW_018236239.1:0-22905 GCF_001263595.1 Phalaenopsis equestris | reverse complement strand
GGCTAGGTGCTCAGGGCATCCAGAGGAATCCATCACAACAATTTAATGCAAATGTGTTTTGATTTGGCAAGGATATCTTAAGCATGAGTATTTTTAGGAATAAGATCCCTTAATTTGGGGGACCCTTGGTCCATGGCTTATTTTAGGTGGTTAGATTGGTTTTGGCTCAGTCTTAGGGGTCAACTAACGGCTGATGTGCAGTTAATTTGGTTGCTTTAGGGTGGTTGTGTCAAATTTAGTGCATGGGTCCAAGTGGGTGAAAATGACCAAAGTTTAGGTTTGAACTAGTTTAGCCATGTCAAATGACCCAAATAAATGTTTCATTTGGTGTGGATGATCATAATGAACAACTTTGGTGAAGGATGGAAGTGGTTTTGGGCTCAGTTGAAGTGTCAATTTGAGGGAATCTTGAATTTTAATCAATTTGGTCATGTCGGACTAGGCTTGGGCCTATGTTGAGGTAGCCTTGGGCTAACTCCAAATTGATTGTTATAAATGGTCAATAGGGACCCCATGAAGAGTTTTCAACATGAATTGGATGCCAATTTGGGGGTTAAGGCAACCAATTGGGTGAAATTTGGGGGACTTAGTCAATTTGGGGCTAAATTTGGGAATTTTGGATTTAGGCCAAAATCAAATGAATTTGAGGCTTCACCAAGGTCAATTGATGGTTGATTTTGATGTGTAGGAATGCTATACAGATTTTGAAACATTAATTGGGGTCAATTGACTATGCTATGTGTTAAATTTAGTGGGATTAGGTCATGTGACCAAAATTATGTGACCAAAATTGGGAATTGGGATTTAACCTATACCAAAAATTGGGCTCAAATCATGGGCCAATTAAGCTTGGATTTGGTCGAGTTTGGCATTATCAAAAGTGAATTTGAGTTTAGGATTGAAATTGGGGTAAATTGAGATCAAATTGATGGACATTTGAGTTGAATTTGGGGAAATTTGGGCCATTAAAGGGCAATTTGGGGGGTTTTGGTTAAAGATGGTCAAATTGGCCAAATTGGGTCATGTGATAGTTGATTTGAAAATTTTTGGGATTTTTTAGAATATTTGGAATGTTGGGCCAAAGATGCGTATTTTGGTAATTTGGCCAATTTGGGGATTTTTGGTAATTTGGGTGTTTTCAAGATGTTTGAAATGATTTTTGAACCAAGTTTGGGTATTTTGGGTAGATTTAGAGATTTTTGGCAAAATTTGGGGTCCTAAGGGTATCTGGGTAGTTTGGGGAATTTGGGGGCACAAGGCTAGGTTATGTATCTTAGTAGAGTTGGAGTACCAACTACCATTAACAAGCCATGAATTAATAGAAATCCCATTTTGGGTCCTCTATGTAGTGGTGTTAGCTAAACCCTAGCCTAGGGCTAATGGGTTTAGGGAACCACCTATAGGGGTCTCCCAAAAGTATCAAGGGACAAAAGCCTAAAAGTTTTGGGTTTAGGGTAGTGAGTGATTGTGAGTGTAAGTGATTGCAAGTAAGTGTCTTAGCCCTAGACCAACACCCGGGGCCAACCCTAAGGTCCAGCAGTCCTAAGGGTGACTCATCTTGAGTTTCCCCCTTAGTGACCCCACCTACTAAGTGCTAGAGGTTAGGACCAATATGTGGAACTTCAAGTTGAGTAGAGAAGAGTTTGAAATTTCTAATGGTGAGGGCTCATTGTCTAGTTTTCTAAGAATGGTCAATAGGAAAGTCCTACGACTAGACCTTAGGCTATTAAAGAAGAAAAACTGAATCTCAACCAAAAGTGAGGTCAACATGTATGTTATAAGATACTTAAGTGAATGCTATTTCAAAAAAACTTATCAAGAAAAATCAGAGATAAAAGAGTTGGAACACGAGCATGAAGAGGAATTAGATCAATATAAAGACTTATATAAGGAATATTCAAATTATTTTTTAGAAAGTTTATAAGTTTTGGACACAAAAGAAAAGATACACCGTTTTGTCCATCAATTGAAAAACCTCCCGAGCTTGAGTTGAAGTTAGTTCTTAAACATTTGAAGTATGCCTTTTTAGGTGATTCCTCTACATTACCTATTATATATTCCTTGAAATTAACTACATAAGATGAAGAGAGTTTGATGAGAACTCTATAGAGTTATATGAATGCCTTTGGATGGACAATTGCTGATATAAAAGGAATCAGGACTTCAATTTTTATGCATAGAACTCTTATGAAAGAGAACTTCAAACACATGACTTATACTCAAAGGAGACTGAACCCTATTATGAAAGAAGTTGTTAAGAAAGAAATTTTAAAGAGGTTAGATGCTGGAATTGTCTACCTTATTTCAGATAATCCATGGGTTCGTCCAATTCATTGTGTTCCTAAGAAAGGAGGAGTGACTGTGATTTTGAATGAACATAATGAGTTAATACCAACAAGACAAGTTACAGGATAGCGAATATGCATTTATTATAGAAAATTAAACCTCACCACTAGGAAAGATCATTTTCCACTGCCCTTTCTAGATCAGATGCCAGATAGACTAGCTGAGCATAAATACTTTTGTTTTTGAATGGATATACTTGTTATCACCAAAGACTAATAGCTCTTAAGGATCAAGAGAAAACAACTTTTACCAGTTCTTATGGTACATTTGTTTTTAGAAGAATGCCCTTTGGTTTATGTAATGCATCTACTACATTTCAAAATGCATGATGGTTATTTTTTATGATTTAATTGAAAGAGGGATTAAAGAGGGATTGAAGTTTTTTGAAGTTTTTTTGGATGATTTTTCAGTCTTTGGAACTTCATTTGACTCATGTTTAGAACATTTATCAAAAGCTCTTAAGCACTATGAAGAAAAAAAATTTAGTACTTAATTGGGAAAAAAACTAATTTATGGTAGCAAGAGGAATAGTTTTGGGACATCAAATTTTTAAAAATGATATAGAAGTAGACCCTACAAAAATTCAAATGATTATTTTTGGCACAATTTTAGGGGTCGTCCTGTGGAAGCTATCGGTCGCCGGGATTGGAATCTCGTCGCCCTAAATGAAAGAGCACCACACCTTAAGCTATGCATCCGTCTCGAAAGATAGAAGCATGGCTTCACGGTGAGAAGACTCAATCAAATAAACTAAAAAATATATGACATTCGTTTGGTCTGCAAAACTATTTTATTTATAAGCCAATAAGTTTCTCTATTTAATATGGAAAAATAAATAGAGTTTATATTAAGTTGGGTTCAGAAAAGTTTCCTATAAGGGCAAGCCCATATAGTTAATTACATTTTAGATAACTGAATCACCTAAGAAAACTCTCGATAAAAATCAAGGGCTATTGTCTTCAAGGAGTTCAAAGGAATAGGACTTATCAACGAGATCGGACAAATAAGGCGTGAAATGGGAATGGTTAAAATTTTGAACATTTTATGAATCCAAAGGAGGAGAGACTAGGGGATGTCACAGATCCCGAGGAAAACCTCGGTGACTCCCCAAGCTATCCTATGGTGTGGTTTCAATTTAGTGGAGAAATATTTGAATGTCTCATCCTGTCAGTTTTATTAATTAGAGCTTACATTTGTATGAAATAATAACACAAATGGCCTGAAAGATGTGAGGATTTACGTTGTGATGAACGACATCCTCAGAATCCTAAAACAGGTTAGGACTTATATTGTATAGCAGAGTCATACAAAGGCATAAAGAAAAGTTGAGGATTTATGTCACACTAAGCAGACAACCTTGAAGTCCTATGACTTGTTGTTCGATTCTAAGGAATGGTTTGGCTGACGTAGACATGTCTTGCTGTTGAAATGACCGTGTTGCCCACAATGCTAGCTCCAAGCTCCTCATCGTAGCAAGTATAAGCTTTCTAATGTGTCAATTCTTGATGTCAAATCAAATGTTTCCTAAGGTTATTTAAATATTACGGTATATTAATGTTGATTAGAGCAAAACCAGTTAGAATCCTACCGTTCCCTCATTCCAGTACCAATATTTTCTTTCAGATTCACTTAGTCCAAATGAATTTACTAAACTCAACTTAATGAGTTTCATACTTTCATTTAGACCATAGGAAATTTTGTTAGCAACCGTAGGTTACCTCCTCCGAGGGATTCTCGATTATCCGATAGGGACGTTTTAATTTAGTTACAATATTTTTTTTGTTATTTTGTTTGTGATTAAATTTTGTGTTGTCTATATTTTGAATGTTGTGGTGGTGAATTTTATCTTGTTTAATTTTTAGTTTTGGTTTGGTTTCAATTTTGTGGCTATCCTAAAAGTTTTAGTTTTGACATTCAGGATGACTTTATTGTTTAACATGCAAGTTTATGAGCAAGGGACAAGAGGTGCAAATAAATAAAAGTAAATTACAATGCAACGACTAAAAAACATACTTGTCGATTCTTCCTGTTCCTCCACTTGAAAGGTTAGCTTTGGCAATATGTATATAATTTTTGTAAGGAATTCAAATTATAGGAGTAGATAAAGGTATAGCTACCAAACCACACGTTTGACTTTATTGAATCTCAGAAAATCTTAGTGGATTATTTTAGAATAAAATGTAGCAAGTTCAACTTGCCCTTCAAAATATTCAAGAGATTTCAAAGTGCTCAGAGCATGACCATGAACCACTTTCAAGATTTCTTGAAATATTTTGAGTTTATTTTGAACTTATCATATCGTTTTATTAATCCTCCAAGGTTAAGCTAAGATTATCTAATTGCTCAAAGAAACTTGATGTTTTATTTATTCCAAGGCTAGGAAACTCAGTTAATCAATCAATATTTCATTTAAGAGTTATGTGGGTGGGTGTCCCTAAGGCAAATTTAAGTAAGTAAAGGTTTTGATTTGCAAAGTTAAAATTGGGCTTGTAGTGTAAAAAGGTGTTAATCATCAATCATGTTATCTTCTTAATGTGATTAAATGAGTTTAAATGTCAAGCCTAGGTCACGACCAAGCCCTGAACAATCACAATAGGTGAAATGGTAACTAGCTGAATTTTGATTTAAATGACATGCATTCTTGTTGAAAGATCACATTGTCATCATTTATGGGCCTAAAATTAATGGAATATTATCTTCCTAACTTGAACCCATCACTTGAGAATCATTTAGTTTTGTAGACTTCCAAGTCATGATAATTAAGGAAATTACAGTTTTGTTCTTATTATGGAAAGGTGGCAAGTTGGTTTCTACTTTTCAATCCCATTGTATTTCAATCACCCAAACATATTCATTAGGATCAAAATTACCCATTTTCCCTTGTTTAATTCTAAATTTTGATTAAGGCACTAATACATAAAGTTACCCATTTGCCTTTGAGGCTCCTCTCCTCATAACTCATTAATCAAAATTCAAATGACTTTTAGAATTTTTAGAGTGTCCTATCCATGGTCAATTAAAACATTAGAGGAGAAAATGTGGATTTTCAAAATTTAATTTAATTTTGATAATTAATTAAATTTAGAAAGTAGTATTTTCAAAATTGATTTACTTAACTATCCAAAATAAAGTTTTTTATTCATGAGAAATTATTAGAGGCCCCCTTAGGACAAAGAAACACTTAAACAAAATTCCATGATTTTTTGAAATAAACCTCTATCATTATTATTTAATTATTAATGAATTTTAATTATTTAATTAAATGAAAAATAATATTTTAATTATCAAAATTATCTTTATATTTTATTAAACCTCTATGAGTTCAGAGAATTCAGAGAAACAAATTTTGTATTTTTATGATTTCTAATTTATTTATTATAATTATTTTATTGAGAAAATAAGACAAATTCATTTTTATGCTTTTAAAATTTTATTTTTAACTTAGAAAAATTAGCAAAAATATCTTAATTAGTTTTAAGTGAACAAGGAACAATTAGGCACATTTTGAAACATTTTGGTATTTTGGGGATTATTAATTATTTTAAATTCAAAATAAAAATAAAGCTAAAAAATCAAGTATTTTCTCAAAAAAAAAATTATTTTTCCTAAGTGCCCCTGATCACAAGGAACTCAGAAAAACACTTTTCATAATTTTTCCAAGTGTATTTAATTTAATATAATTATATTTGTATAAAAATTCAAGGTTTCTTAGAAAATCAACTTTAGTGCTCACTTAGTCAAATAATTTTTAATTTTTTACAGTGGGTAAACATGATTTTTATACACAGTGTGCAATTGATTTTGTTGATTTTTTATTAGTATTTAATTTACATAAATTAAAAAAAAGCTATATACAATTAATCAATTATAGAAATGTACAAAATTATTCAAACCATAATGACATTTTTCCTAATCTTCTCTAACCATAAGAAACCTACTAAAATTATTCCCATCTAAAATTATTCCCCTACTAAAATTATTCCCATAATTTTTTAAGTGGTATTTCAATTTATATAATTAAAATAAACCAAAATAGTCATCTTAGCTTGAAAATTAGGGTTAGAGACACAGAGTTGTCATCTGACCTTAGAAAAATCAAAGGACATAGCCTTTGTCATTAGGAACAAAATTTCAAGCCATGGTGAGCAATGCTTGATCATAATGAATTAAAATACTCCAGAGAGTATTTAATTCATTAAAAATCAAAAAGTCATCAAATAATTTTGATTTTTAATCCACTTTAATATCCTCTATTCATTGAGCAAGGGGGTATTTTTATTTTATTTTTATGCTTTTTCTAGAGAAAGATATGGACTTTTGAAGTTCAGGCATTAAAATAAATTCAAAAAATCCATATTTTTCTACTTAAACACGCGACGTCAAGTCAACCTTAGTAGCTCCGAAGCCTCCACAGGCGCTTCGCTATTTGACGCCGCTAGCCACATAGTCTTAATGTTAGCCTGCCTTTTAATTCCATCCGCTCGTCCAGCTTGATCTCCACCATCTACTGAATAAACGTGCAATCAGAAGGCTCTCCTTTATTGTCCCCAAATGACCTAACTTATCAGCCGTTCAAACTAAAACCTTAAGATCTCAAGCTAGACTCAACCAAATAACATGGAGTTTGTTTCTAAACCTTCATTTACTCAAGATGAACATATGTTAATGACTTATATGGTATGAAATACAGTAAATACGTATGGAGGATCAAAATAGGTTTGGATTAAGGTTGAGGTTCGGATTAATAGGTTTGGATTAAGGTTGAGGTTCAATACCTTTGTCTGAGATGGGAGGCCTCAATCAGATGGTTTTGGTAGCTTTGAATGGACCCAACAAACCTCTAAATGAAGTCCTAAGCCCTGGTGAATTGTCTATGTATGATTTCAATCGAGCTTGATTTCAGGTGTTGGTCTAGATCTACGTTAGAGGCTGTTTAGGATGGGGCTTTTATTGGGAATCAACTCCTCTCACTGTGGGGATGGTGTGTGCACAGTTAATTGGAGTTTGGTGGACTGTGGAGGTATGGAGAAATCTATCCTGGTTTGAACTAAAATTTTGAACTCAAAATTGAGCTCTCACAGGGAGAACGAGAGGGGGAAAATGGTGGGCTTGAGTGGAGGAGTTCTTAGAGAATTTCTTGTGAGATTTTGGCAGAGTTTCCCTAAGGATTTGGAACATCTCCTCTTAGGCCATGAAAATGGGGGTCTAAGTAGAGGAGCTTGGGGTTGAGCTCAGGGTTTTAGTTTGGGTTCAATTAGTTGCTTATGTGGAGGGCTGAGTGGCACAAGTATCCAATTAGAGTGAGCCCAGTTAGGGAGTTCAAATCTTGAGTTTATGCTTGGGGGTGGCTCTCAGTTTTGGTGTTTTCTAGCCAGTAAGCCGGCCGACAGGGCCAAACATGGTGGCTAGAGAAATTAGAGGAGCTAAAAGAGGGTTTATGATGGTAAGCCACTAATGGTTAGTGATGATGGTGAGGATATTTTGGTTCAGGCCATAAATGGGGTGAAATCCTCTAAACTAAGGGATGCTTTATCCAAAGCTCAAATAGAGTGGGCTAGGTGGATCTAGCCTGGTCACTAGGGTCGAGAAGTTGGTTGTAAAAGCCTTGGCTTGATCAATTTGGCATGGTTTGGTCAATTTTGGTGCATGGGTTCAATTTGGGTCAAATTGGCTTGAAGTTAGGTTTGGGTTAGGCTAGCAATGTCATTGAACCCAACTAATTGATCAATATTGTGTGGATGATTATCATGAGGGGTTTAAAATGATTTGGAGTGATTTTGAATTGATTTTGAGGTCCAATTTGAGGGATTTTGGGCATGTGGTCAATTTGGGGATGTTGGGTTAAACCTGGGTTTAGGTTGGGCTAGAGTTGGGTTAAGTCCAAATTGAGAGTTTAAAATGGTCTAGGGGATGTCATGAAGAGTTTTGAACATTAATTGGGTGCCAGTTTTGGGGTTAGGGCATTTAGTTTGATGGAATTTGGGTACATGGCTAAATCAAGGCAAATTTGAGGATTTTGGATTTGGGTTGAAATTTAGTTTGGGTTGAAATTTTTGAGGATTTTGGATTTGGGTTGAAATTTAGTGAAATTGAAGCTTGACCAAGGTCAATTGAGGGTTCAATTTGATGCGTGCAGATAATTCAAAGATATTATGATGCATAATTTGGGCAATTGGAAAGACTTGGGGGTTCAATTAAGTGGGATTTTGGTTTTAGGCCAAATTGAGGCTTTTTGATTTAGGTTGAAATTGGACTTGGATTCGGCTTGAATTGAGTTTTATCATGATGAATTTGAATTTAGTGTTGAAATTTGTGGGAATTGGGGTCAAATTGATGGACATTTAGGTTGAATTTGGGGGAAATTGGGCCTTTAAGGGAAATTTGGGGTTTTTGTCAAAGTTGGTCAAATTGATCAAATTAGGTTCAATTGAAGGGTCCAAATTAGTTTTTAGGGACATTTGAGATGATTTTGAGGGTTTTGGGGAACTCTTGGCCACCAAGAATGTTTTGGTAATTTTGGCAAATTTAGGGGTATTTTGGTAATTTTGGCAATTTTTGGAAGTTTTGCGTAATTTGGGAAGTTTCAAATGGTTTGAAATGATTTTGGACAAACTTGGATAGTTTGGGTAATTTCGAGAATTTTGGTGAAATTTGAGGTTTGGGGGTGTTTTGTTAAATTTGATAGATTTAGGGGGGGGGGGGGGGGGGGACAACAACAAATTGAGTGGATGTGAGGAGCAAACCGCCCTATTTGAGCCATGGACCAATGGAATCTCCATTTGGGTTCTCCATGTACTGGTCTGGGCTTGACCAGATCCTCGCATGTACTGGTCTGGGCTTGACCATATCCTAGGGCTAGTGGGCTACATAGACCATCTACATAAGTCTCCCAAAAGATCAAGGGATTAAAGTCAACAAGTTTGGGTTTAGGGGTGTGAGTAAATTTGAGTGAAAGTGAGTGAACTAGCTCTAGACAAACACCTAGGGTCAACCCTAAGGCGAATCAGTCCTATGGGGACTCCCCTTAAGCTCCCTTATATTGACCCAATCTACTAGTACAAGAGGTTATGACCAATATGTGGAACTTCAAGTTGAGCATAAAAGAGTTTAGAATTTATAATTTATGTGGAACTATTCCTTTTCTTTTCCTCTAGGAGTAGTCAACATTAAAGTCCTATGGCTAGACCCTAGGCTAGTAAAGAGGAAAGAGCTAAACCTCAATCAAAAGTGAGGTCAACAATCGCTAATTTATCTCACCCAACAAGTGTGAAGGAAATTAGGAGTTTTTTTAGAACATGCTAGATTCTATAGGCGATATATTAAAGACTTTTCAAAAATTGCTAAGCCTCTATGCCTTTTACTTCAAAAAGATGTAATTTTTAATTTTGATAAAAAATGCCTAAAAGCTTTTTAATTATTAAAATTAAAATTAGTCACTGCACTAATTACTGTTTCACTAGATTGGGAAAAACCTTTTGAATTAATGTGTGATGCTAATGATTATGTTATTGGAGCTGTTTTATGACAAAAGCATGATAGGATTTTGAAAGTTATTTACTATGTTAGTATAACTCTTAATGAAGCTGAAATTAATTACACCACAACTAAGAAAGAGTTATTAGCAGTAGTATATGCTTTTGATAAATTTAGATCATACCTAATTGGAACTAAATGTATAGAGCATACAGATCATTCTGCTATTAAGTATTTAATGAAAAAGAAGGATGCAAAACCTAGACTGATAAGATGGGTTATCCTTTTACAAGAATTTGACTTTGAAATAGTAGATAAGAAGAGAGATGAGAATCAAATTGCTGGTCATTTGTCCAGACTTGAATTAGAAAAACCAATCTGTTTTGAAAAAGAAATTAATGAACATTTTCCAGATGAAGAATTGTTCAATGTTAATGAGTGGCATGTTCCATGGCATGCTGACATTGTGAACTTCATTGTTAGTGATATTATACCACATGGAATGACATACCAACAAATAAGAAAATTTGTATTTGAAACTAAGACTTATTTTTTGCCATTTTTATTTCAACAAGGAAAAGATCTTATTATTTGAAGATATGTGCCTTTAGAGGAAACTTATAAAATTATCTAAAAATGTCATAATTATGATTTTGAAGGACATTTTGGTGTTGATAAAATAACATACAAAATTTTATAATCTGGATTTTATTGGCCTACAATATTTAAAGATGATAATGCTTATATCAAAACTTGTAATCGATGTCAACGAGTAGGCAATATTTCTAGAAGGAATGAGACGCCCCTCAATTATGTGTTAGAAGGAAATATTTCTAGGAGGAATGAGATGCCCCTCAATTATGTGTTAGAAGTTGAGATATTTGATGTTTGGGATTAGATTTCATGGGACCATTTATACCATCTTGCAGAAATTTATATATATTGTTAGCAATAGACTATGTATCCAAATTGATAGAAGTTGTTGCTTTACCTTGATGTGATGCTCAAAGAGTTGCAAAGTTCTTAAGAATGAATATTTTTGTAGATTTGGGATGCAAAGAGTAATCATAACTGACGGGGAAGTTATTTCAGAAATGTAATAATGGAGAAATTATTAAAGAAATATCATATTAACCATATAATTGCTACTGCATATCATCCTCAGACAAGTGATTTAGCTAAATTATCTAATCGTGAAATTTAAAGAATATTAGAAAAATCTGTAAATCCAACTAAAATGGATTGGTCAGCTAAACATGACTATGCTTTGTGGGCTTATAGGAATGCATACATAACTCCTATAGGAATGTCACCATATAAGCTAATAATTGGTAAAGCGTGTCACTTACCAGTTGAAGTTGAGCATAAGGAATGAATCTTATGAAAGTAAAGCGTGTCACTTTAGAGGAATTTAATTACAATTTAAAAGATGCTGGTGAAAAGAGGTTATTGCAATTGAATGAACTTGAAGAGATAAGGAATGAATCTTATGAAAGTGCTATAATTTACAAAGAAAAGATGAAGATGTGGCATGATTGAAGGATTCTTGCTAAAAATTTTCAGCCAGGGCAATAATTTTTATTTTATAATGCAAGGTTGAGATTATTTCCAGGCAAACTTAAGTCTAAGTGGATGGGCCCATTTGTTGTGATAAAAGTTTATCCCTAAGGAGCTGTGGATATCAAAGATCCTAAAACTGATAAAATATTCAAAGCGAATGGTCACAGAATGAAATCCTATATTTTAGGTGACCAACTTAAATTAAATTATTTTTTGATGTTGGTTCAACCAAAATAAGCACTGGTTATGTAAGGCTGACGATGTTAAAGCAAGCGCTCTGTGGGAGGCACCTCATAGTTATCTGTGTTCTTGCTTTTATTTTTATGTTGTTGTGTGTGATTTAGAAAGTTGTGGTAGTATTTTGACCATATATTGAGTTAATGATTATTCTAAGACCTTAAAAAATAACTTATGCATGTTAGAACGAATGTTTAGATGTTAAGTTGACCTGTGCTAAATTGAGCACTGGCGCTTAAGCACCAAAATTTAGCGCTTAAGCACGACTGTTAAAAAACATGTGTGAATTTGGTTTCTGGAAGTTTTAACCACAAATTGGTTGGCTTGAACATGTAAGAGAAGTTCTAGGAGGTTCCTAGGAGTTTTAAGGGAGGTTTAGAGCTTATAAATAGAAGGGAATAAAGAGAAATCTCACCACACCTCCATTTAGCCCTGAATTCTAAGTGAAAAGAGAGGAGTTTTGAAAAATACCATCTTGGGAGAGTGATTTGAAGAAGAAGGAGGAAGTAATGAGAAAGAAGTTTATTAGTCAGAGTGCGGAAGCTATACCAGTTTTATAGAAGAAGCAGACAAGGCAATGTATCTAAAGAACAAGTGGATTGAAAAAGATTAAACTAAAGTTATTAATCATCGTCCGTTCTTTCATAAATACATTCCAAATGCTAAAGGAGAGACTAACGATAAGCCATGATTTGTTTCATCAACTAGAGAGTGGAATTAAGTTTGTGATTTAATGTTTATGTGTGTAGTTTTTGTTTTATGTTAAGTGTTTTAATGTGTGTTTTATGTTATTAAGATATAGTATTATGTTTAGGACTTTTCTCATCCAAGGCTATTTGTATTGAGAATCTATACATTTGAAAGTCTTTATAATCCTTCATGAATTAATATAAATGTTTATTTGTGCAAAATTTTGAGTTATTTAGTGTTGAATCGAAGTAGTTAAGATTTGTGAATATTGAGTAAGAGAAGAGATAAGAGGGAAGGAATTAGTTATTATAGTGTTTAAAGACCATATAGGGTAGGTTGAATTAGGCTATACGTGAATTTCACATAAATCAAAAAAATAAAAAATTTTACACTGGCGTCTAAGCGCCAAACCCGCGCTTAAGCTTCACCTAAACAAAAAAATGGGCTCCTAAGCACCAAATTATTTGCGCTTAAGCTTCGGTTCATGAAGACCGATTTGCAAACGATTTCTAAGTGAATTTTTTGGGCATAAAATCTCTATTTTTTTCCCAACTTCATCTCCTACCTTCAGTTTTCACAATTTGGAGAGCTAGGGCATCATCTTAAGTGAAGATTTCTTTGTGGTTTCAAGCCAAATTTGTTAGAAAATTTGTTCAAGCCAAATTTGTTAGATTTGATCTTCTTGAGGAAAGAGCTTCACTTCTATGCATTTTTTATTTTCATAATGTATTTTGAGCAAATTAATGAGCTACCCAAAAATCACTACTAATGGTGAAAATTTGAAAAATATTGATGGAAAATGCATAGATTTGTTAGTTTAAGCCTTTAGTAGTTTAGTTTAGTGATTTTGAGTTGATTGTGGAATTTATTTTGAATTTTATACATTGTTTAGGAAATTACACTAAGAATGAAAAGAAGCAAGGGTAAAGCTCCATTCGATTCATATAAATTTGTTAGTTTGAAAGCTCGGGATTGATAAAGTGATGCACTGGATTTGAAGAAATTATATCCCGAGAGATGTTTTAAAAGTGTGGGAGGAGCTGCAGAAGAGTTGATTGTTAACCGCCAGTGGGAGCGATTCTGTTATTTTTCTACTGTCACCATGATTTCTGTGGTACGAGAGTTCTATGCTAATCTCTCGGAGGCTGATGAGGAAGGATTCATAGTGAGGGGGAAGACAATACCATTTTCTCCTGAGGTAATTAATCAGTTTTATCATTTTCTCTCGAGTACTTTGTGTTTTTATTCAAACTATAGGAGGAGCTAGACGAGATTATTTCATCTTTGACTGCTGGGAGAGGGTTATGGAAGATTACAAATGAAAGAAGAGTAAACTTCTCTACTTCAAAGTTGGATGCCACTGCAAAGGCATGACATTATTTTATTTCAGAACATCTGCTGCCTACAAATCATTTAACTGAAGTGACTCGAGATAGAGCAACCTTGAACTATTGTATTCAGCAGTCCCAGCCTATTGATATTAGAGGATTGATTTATGGAGTTATTACTAGTTCTGCTGCTGTAGCTACTACTATAGCTTTGAGATTCGCTTCCTTGATCTTTTTTTTATGTGAGCAGACTGGTGTTAGATATGATAGCTAGGAGGAGATCTTATAGCCACTGAAGCCCATTACCAGTGTGAATGTGAAGACTTATTCACATCATTCTATTTTTTTTTGAAGGGTGGATTCTCCAGTAATTCTGCTGCCTCTACTTCACATGCTTCTACATCACGGGGTCAGACTTCTGGATATGATTCTCAGTCAGAGATATTACAGTGATTTTGGACAACGTTAGTTACACTGCGGATAAGGTACTGAATTTAGAGCATTTTGTAAAGCATATGGATGGGTTTATGAAGAGACAAAATAATTATGAGGGGGAATACAACATAGCTATAGAGCATCTCAATAGAGGTAATCAGGATGTAGTATTTCAGGGGATTTTGATACACCTAAAATATATAATATTTTTTTATATATTTTTATACCTATTTTTGAGATATTGCGCTTTAATGCAAGGTATTTGTGTATTTTTCTTGCAAGTACAGTCAAATGGATGAAAATGCTAAAAGGAGTGAAAAATGGACAAATTTGGAGCAAAAATGAAGAAATGTGTAAAAATGAACTAGGCGCCTAAGCACCCAAGTTTGGCGCCTACGCGCCAGGTGCCCCGTGCTTAAGCGCCAAAAGAAGTTACTTGATAATATATTTAATTTGGGCGAATTTTTGAAGAGGTGTTTGAAGCAACCCTTGATAAAAATGTGGGAAATAGCCCATGAACATGAAAATTTATTTAATTGGCTTTTGAGGAGGCAACTTCTAGAAGATTCACTGAATGGAGACACCTTTTTGAAGAGACACCAAGGTACCCCTTATATTTTTATAAGAAAATACTTAGATTTACCAAGAGGGGAGGCTAGCCACTCATCAACTTTGCAGTTGATACACCTAAAATATATAGTATTTTTAGATACATTTTTATACCTATTTTTGAGATATTGAGTTTTAATGGAAGGTATTTATTTAGTTTTAATGGAAGGTATTTTTGTGTTTTTCTTGCAGATACAAGCAAAAATGAAAGAAAATGCTTAAAACAGCAAAAAAGGATCAAATTTGGAGCAAAAAGGTGAAAAATTATGCAAAAGAGTTTCAGTGTCTAAGCGCCAGATCCGACACTTAAGCGCCAGTTAAACAGAAAAGGTCGCACCTAAGCGCCGAGACCCCACGCTTAAGCGCCAGTGGCAGTTACTAGATGAGTAAAATTAGTATTCAATAATTTTGAAGAGTTTTTTGAGGCACCCATTGGCTTAATAGGTGGTTGAAACCACCATGGATGAAAATTATCATGAAAGGATGCGTCTCTTAGGTAAATACATCAAATCAAGAAACATTTTGAAGATATCCCAAGGCACCTCTTGGAAAACTATAAAAGAAAGAAGAGAGGACATAGAAAAGAGTCCTAAAAATATGGCAAGTTTTGAAAGTTCTTCTTTGGGGAGTTAGTTCGAAGTGATTTTCAGAAACCACTTTTTATTTACTTTACCCTTTTTATTATTTTGTTTTGAGTGATTGTAAAAGAGCAGAGATTAAATGGAACTTCAAGAGTTTGGTAGACTTGAGATAAGTTCTTTTTGTTCTAGATTACTTTTGGTTTTAATCGAGACTTGTTGTTGGTTTGACAATGATTTCTTCTTTTAAACTAAAGTGTGGTTTTATTTTCTCCATGGATTCTGAGTAGTTTTCTTTATCTTTCTTCTTAAAATGATAAGTAATTAAGATTTGGATGGAAGTTTTGGAGAGTATTGATCTTTAATGTTGGAAGAAGTTGTGATGATTTAAATCTACGCACTTCATTTACTTCTTTATTTGGTCAATCCTGATGTTAAAATTTTTTGTGAGAACATTTAAGAACCGGGCTGGTATTATCTCAATCAACAAATTGGAAAGAATCACATGAGGTTGTATGAATGATAATGTACTTCATATTATTGGGTTCAAATAAATAGAGAAATATTCATTGATGAGTTAGAGTTAGAGGACTTTAAAGTGATAGGTTAAAGCCCCCAACTTGGTTTATTATTTTAGGTTTCCATACCAAAATGTTAGCCCTCAGATGTAGGGAATCGAGGGAACTCTAGAGTGAGAGCTAGTATCATTCCTGCCTAGCCGGTCTTCAGAACTATTCAAACTTTAAATTAGCTAATGTTCTTTATAGCATCTCTAGTAAGGGTAAAGAATACTATTCCTCTTATTTGGCATAACACAATTTGCATACTTCCACAACAAAATTTTTATACTTATTACTGATTCATGATAAGAATAAAGATATTTTCATATTAAGTTCTTTTGTCTACAAAAACTTTAGTTATCTTTTTACTCTTTCGTTAAAATATCAAAAATACCAAAAATATTTTAATTTTAAATTCCTACAAAAATTCCTTTTAGTTTAAGTATTTATCTTTTTAAAATAGAAAATACATTCTAAAAAGTGCATATTGCATGCATATTGCAAAGTGCATATTGCATAATCTTCTCTGTGGGTTCGATATTTAGGTCTTAATCAAAAAGTCCTATATTACTTGATAACGATACATATACTTCCGTAGTATCCCAATATAAAAATATTTAAATCAAAAAGTTAAATTCTTATTTTTCTTCAGAATCAAGTTTTTAGTTTTTTTGCAAAATAAGGAAATATAAGTGAAAAATACCATCAAAACTATTGTTATACTGTGCATAAGCATCAAGTATCCAGGGATCACATTTTTGGCACCATTGACGGGGATGAAAACTAAGTAAATTTTTGTTTTAGAAAGACTTATTTAAACTTTAAATATTATTTTTTTGTATGCTTTATTTTATTTTATTTTATTTTATGTAAATATATGTGTAGTTCAGGTTCTGAAGGACTAGTGCCCTATGATTCTGAACTAGAAAGAACTACTAGAAAAATTAGAAAAACCAAAAAAAATTAAAAATCTTGAAAAATCCAAAAAGTTTACAGAAATGGCAAACCAAAATAATCAAAATGCTAAAATTCATCAAAAGTTTAGACCTTTGAGAGATTACGCCAACCCTACTGTAGATGAACTTCATTTCAGCATTCAAAAACCTACTATAGTGGCTAATTCATTTGAGCTTAAGCCTGCTAATATCCAAATGGTATCAAATAATCAGTTTGGGAGATCGCCAACTGAAGACCCAAATTTACATCTTACCAATTTTCTAGAACTGTGTGTTACTTTTAAATACGATGGTGTTTTAGATGATGTCATAAGACTTAGGTTATATCCTTTCTCACTAAGGGATAAAGCTAAGATGTGGTTGAATTTGTTAGCAGCTGGATCTATCATAACTTGGGGTGATTTAGCACAAAAATTCCTCGCTAAGTATTTTCGACCATCAAAAACTGCGAAGCCTAGAAATGATATTACATCTTTTAATCAGTTTGAATGGGAATCTATTTATGAAGCATGGGATTGATTTAAAGAACTCTTAAGAAAGTGTCCACGCCACACTATACCAGATTGGTTAATAATTCAAACCTTGTATAATGTTTTAATTGGTTCTCTTAGACCTATTATCGAAGCCGCTGCTGGTGGTTCATTGATGTCAGAACCATTTCATGATGCTTATGTATTAACTGAAGAGAAGGATACTAATAATTTTCAATGGCCTACTGAAAGAGTAAAACCTAAGAAAGTAGTCAATATTCATGAATTTGATGCTTTTGCAATGTTAACAAATCAAGTTTTAGACAAATTTGTTCAAGGAAGTTAAACCAATTTAGAATGAATTTTTCTCAACCAATTTTCATGATTGAAGAGAATTCATTAGGTCAAATGGTATATTCTCAAACATCATTAGAAACTTTGAATGTCATAAATAATAAGCAAAATAATCCATACCCAGGTTGGAAGAACCATCCCAACTTTAACTAGAATAACAATTCAGGTAGTAATAATCAACAATGGGGGAACCACAAAGGAAACTCATTGAGAAACTGGAATTGGGAAATTGGAACAACCAAGGGAATAATAATTACAGATCTATTTATCCTCCAGGAATCAATAGTAATACACAATTTAAGGATTCTATAGAAGCTATAGAAGAAGTGTTGTTACAAATGGGTAATCAGTTACAAAGTCAAGGAGCTACAATTAAAAATATTGAGAATCAACTTGGGCAAATTGCAAGCTCATTAAGTAATAAATCTCAAGGAACACTTCCTAGTAATGTTGAATCAAATGCCAAAGATCAGAATAAAGAGCAAGTTAAAGTCGTACAACTTAGAAGTGAAAGAGAGTTGGAAGGTAGGGTTCAAAAAGAGAGTGAAGTAGAGAGAGAAAAAATTTAAGAATCAAAAGAGGACTCTCTGAAAGTTTCTGAAAGACCTATTTCTCCACCAAAAATTGATTTAGAAAAACCACCACCTCCATTTCCTCAGAGACTTTGACAACAAAAGTTGGATAAGCAAATTTCAAAAATTCTGGAAATATTTAAGAAGCTTACAATTAATATTCCATTTGTTGAAGCCTTAGAACAAATGTCAAGCTATGTAAAATTTATGAAGGATATTCTCAACAGAAAAAAATAGTTTGAAGATAATGAAAAGGTTGCAGTTAGTAAGGAGTGCAGTGCTATAATTTAGAAGAAACTTCCTGAAAAGCTTAAAGATCCTGGTAACTTTACAATTCCATGTGCAATAAGAGACATATTTTATAGGAAATTTTTATGTGATTTAGGTTCAATCATTAACCTTATGTCATTATCAATATTTAAAAGATTGGGATTAGGAGAACTAACCCCTACTACTGCAACTCTGTAGTTAGCAGATCATTTAAAAACCTATCCTAAAGGAGTTATAGAAGATGTCCTAGTGAAAGTGGATCAATTTATCTTTCCTATTGATTTCATTATGTTAGATATGGAGGAAGATAAAGAGATACCTATCATTTTTGGGAGACCTATCCTAGCCACAGGAAGAGCAATGATAGATGTGCCTAAAAGGGGAATTAATAATGCACGTCAATGATCAAACTGTTACTTTTAACATTTCAAAATCAATGAAATACCCTGCAAAAGGTAAAGATGATGAATGCAATAGAATGGATGTTATAAGATATCTAAGTGAATGTCATTTCAAGATAACTTATGAAGAAAAACCTGATGAAAAAGATTTGGAACACGAGCAAGAAGAGGAATTATATCAATGTGTAAACCATTTTAAGGATGATTTAAGTTATGTTCAAAACAGTTTTGAAATTTTGGACACGATAGACAAAGCAAATCATTTTGTCCATCTATTGAAAATCCTCCAGAACTTGAGTTGAAATTACTTCCTGAACATTTAAAATATGCCTTTTTAGGAGATTCCTCTAATTTACCTATTATAATTTTCTCAAAGTTAATAAAGGAAGATGAAGAAAAGCTAATGAAAATTCTGAAAAATTTTAAGAAAGACTTCGGATGGACGGACAATTGTTGATATTAAAGGAATCAGTCCTTTAATTTGTATGTATAGAATTAATCTGGAAGAAAATTGTAAACCCAGAGCTGATCCACAAAGAAGATTAAATCCTGTTATGAAAGAGGTTGTTAAGAAATAAATTATAAAGTGGTTAGATGCTAGAGTTTTCTACCCTATTTCAGATAGTGCATGTGTTAGTCCAATTCACTATGTTCCTAAGAAACCTAAGAAAGATGTTCCTAAGAAAGGAGGAGTAACTGTAACTGTGAATGACCATAATGAGTTAATACCTACTAGACAAGTTACAAGGTGGTGAGTATGCATTGATTATAGAAAACTAAATCTTATCACTAGGAAAGATCATTTTCCACTACCCTTTCGAGATCAAATGCTGGATAGACTAGCTGGGCATTGATACACCTAAAATATACAGTGTTTTTAGACACATTTTTATACCTATTTTTGAGATATTACACTTTAATGGAAGGCATTTTTGTGTTTTTTTGCAGATACAAGTAAAAATGGAAAAAATGCTTAAAGTAGTCAAATAGGATCAAATTTGGAGCAAAAAGGTGAAAAATTGTGCAAAAGAGTTTTGACACCTAAGCTCTAGATCTGGTGCTTAAGCACCAGTTAAAAAGAGAATGCTACGCCTAAGTACCGAGACCATGCGTATAAGCGTCAGTGGCAGTTACTAGATGAGTAAAATCGATTTTCACAAATTTCAAAGAGGTTTTTGAGGCACATTTTGAGGCACACATTTGCTTAATAGGTGGTTGTAACCACCATGGATGAAAAATTATCATGAAAGGAAGCTTCTCTTAGGTAAATACATCAAATCAAGACACATTATGAAGAGATCCCAAGGTACCTCTTGGAAAACTATAAAAGTAAGAAAAGATGACTTAGAAAAGGGTGGCAAGTTTTGAAAGTTCTTTTCTGGGGAGTTAGTTTGGAGAGATTTTCAGGAACCACATTTTATTTACTTTATCTTTTTTGTTATTTTGTTTTGACTGATTGTAAAAGAGAAGAGATTTAAAGGAACTTCAAGAGTTTGGTGGAGCACTTGAGATAAGTTTTTATCTTTTTATTTTAGACTACTTTTAGTTTTAATTAAGACTTGTTGTTGGTTTGACGATGGTTTCTTCTTTTAAACTAAAGTGTGGTTTTGTATTTTCTATGGATTCTGAGTAGTTTTCTTTATCTTTCTTCTTAAAATGATAAGTAATTAAGGTTTAAATGGAAGTTGTGGAGAGTATTGATCTTAAATGTTGGAAGAGGTTGTGATGATTTAAATCCATGCACTTCATTTACTTCTTGATTTGGCCAATCCAAATGTTAAAATTTGTTGTGAGAACATGTAAGAACCGGGATAATATTGTCTCAGTCAACAATTGGAAAGAATCACATGAGGTTGTATGAATGAGAATGTAGTTCATATGATTGAGTGCAAATAATAGGAAAATATTCATTGAAGGGTGTAGAGTTAGAAGACTTTAAAGTGAAAGATTAAAGCCCCCAATTTGGTTTATTGTTTTAGGTTCTAATACAAGAATGTTAGCCCCTAGGTGGAGCAATCGAGGGAACTCTAGAGTAAAAGCTAGTATCTTCCCAAATCGAGGAAACTCTAGAGTGAGAGCTAATATCTTCACCCCGGTCTTCAAAACTATTCAAACTTTAAATTAGCCAATATTCTCTATAGCATCTCTAGTAAGGGTGAAGAATATATTTCTGCTCATATTTGGCACAACACAATTTTCTTACTTATATAATAGAATTCCTATACTTATTACTGGTTCATGATAAGAAGAAAGATATTTTCATATTAAGTTAGAACTTTAGTTATCTTTTTAGTTGTTACTATTTCGTTAAAATATCAAAAATACCAAAAATATTTAAATTTTAAATTCCTACAAAACTCTTTAGTTTAAGTAATTATCTTTTTAAAAATAGAAAAACTTTCTAAAAAGTACATATTGCATAATCTTCCCTGTGGGTTCGATATTCATGCCTTAATGAAAAATTTTTATATTACTTGATAATGATTCGTATACTTACATAGTATCTCAATACACTTGCGTAGTATCCCAATATAAATATATAAAAATTAAAAAGTTAAATTCTTATTCTTCTTCAGGATCAAGTTTTTGGTTTTGTTGCAAAATAAGAAAATATAAGTGAAAAATACCATCAGAACTATTGTTATACTGTGCATAAGTTTTAAGTCGAGATCAAGTTTTTGGCACCATTTCGCCGTTGTAGGGGAAGAAAACTAAGTAAATTTCTATTTTTAGAAAGTCCTATTAAAACTTTAAATATTGTAGCTTATTTTGTATGTTTTATTTTAATTTATTTTATTTTTTGTTAGTGTATGCGTAATTCAGTTTCTGAAGGCCTAGTGCCCTACGATTCTGAATTAGAAAAAACTATTATAAAAATCAAAAAAACCAAAAAAATTAAAAATCTTGAAAAATCCAAAAAAATTACATAAATGGCAAACTAAAATAATCAAAATGCTGAAATTCAGTAAGAGTTTAGACCTTTAAGATGTTATGCCAACCCTACTGTATATGAACTTCGTTGTAGTATTCAAAAACCTATTGTAGTGGCTAATTCATTTGAGCTTAAACCTACTATTATCCAAATTGTATCAAATAATCAGTTTGGGGGATCACCAACTGAAGATCCAAATTTACATCTTACCAATTTTCTAGAATTGTGTGCTACATTTAAATACGATGGTGTTTCAGATGATGTCATAAGACTTAGGTTATTTTTTTTTCTCACCGAGGGATAGAACTAAGATGTGGTTGAATTTGTTAGCACCTAGATCTATCATAACTTGGGGTGATTTAACACAAAAATTCCTTGCTAAATATTTTCTACCATAATAAACTGTGAAACTTAAAAATGACATTACATCTTTTAATCAATTTGAAGGGGAATCTATTTATGAAGCATGGGAACGATTTAAAGAACTCTTGAGAAAGTGTCCACACCATGCTATACCAGATTGGTTAATAATTCAAACCTTTTATAATGGATTAATTGATCCTCTTAGATCTATTATCGATGTCCTTTTTTCTTTAAACAATTTGAGAGATGTCAAAACCATTTCATGACGCTTATGTTTTAAAGATGGATACCAATAATTTTCAATGGCCTTCTGAGAGGGTGAATCCAAATAAAGAAGCCAATATTCATGAAACTGATGCATTTACTATGATAGCAAATCAAGTTGCTGCAATTTAAAGGAAGTTAGACCAATTTGGAATGAATTTTTCTTAACCAATTTCCATGATTGAAGAGAATTTACTAGGCTAAATGATAGATTCTCAAACATCATTAGAGACTTTGAATGCGATAAATAATAAGCAGAATAACCCATATTCCAATTATTATATCCCAGGTTGGAAGAACCATCCCAACTTTAATTGGAATAACAATTCGGGTAGTAATAGTCAGCAATGGAGAACAACCAAGTAAACCCATTAGGAAACTGTAACAACAAAGGGAATAATAATTATAGATCTATTTATCCTCCAAGAATCAACAATAATACACAATTTAAGGACAAGAAGTTTTTTATAGAAGAAGTGATGTTACAAATAGGTAATCAGTTACAAA
>NW_018236238.1:0-251 GCF_001263595.1 Phalaenopsis equestris | reverse complement strand
TGAATATAATGATTGTGATTTCGGCTACGTTTTGATTGTTTCTGGTGGTAACGAAACTGATTATGAATGATCTAGTTGTGGTCTTGATTCCCAAAATGATCCTTAAATCATACTCGAGTCTGATGAACTCGTTGTCAAGTTCAAAGAAGACATCAATGATATCACTTACGAAAAAACCTATAATGAGGAGCCAGTTCTCGAGCATCATGGTACAAAGCTTGCCATTAACTTAGATCTTTTCGACAAAGAGG
>NW_018236237.1:0-325 GCF_001263595.1 Phalaenopsis equestris | reverse complement strand
AAAAGCAAATCCAATCCCGAGGGGAAAAGGAAATGGAAAGTTTAGAAATTTAGGACCCAATGCGGGACCTAGAAAAGCAAAATCATCCCCCGAGGGGAGACAGAAATGCAAAGTTTAGGAGTTTTAGGACCTAGCGCGGGACCTACATAAAAGCAATTCCAATCCCGAAAGGGAAAGGAAATGAAAAGTTTAGGAGTTTAGGACCCAGTGCGGGACCTAGAAAAGCAAAATCATCCCCCGATGGGAGACCGAAATGCAAAGTTTAGGAGTTTTAGGACCCAGTGTGGGATCTAGAAAAGCAAAATCATCCCCCGAGGGGAGACAG
>NW_018236236.1:0-2132 GCF_001263595.1 Phalaenopsis equestris | reverse complement strand
AAAAGTTATTTAATAAAATTATTAATGATTTTATTATAATATTTAATTATTTAATTAATGTTTAAAATTTTTTTATTAATTTTTCATGATTTTGTTAAATTATTAATTACTTAGTTGAGTTATTAAGTTATTATTCAAATATTTAATTAACTTATTAAATTGATTAAATTAATGTATTAATTAATGAATTAAATTATTAATTGATTAGTTTGCTAATTAAAGTTAAATAATTGACTAAAATGTTAATCGATTCATAAGATATTAATTAATTAATTGGGAGATTAATTAGATTCTTTAATAGGTCAATTAAATTATCAGTGATTTATTTAATTGGATTATTGAATTAAAAGGCTTGGTTAAGATGTTCTAAAATGATTAATGGGTTGATTAGACACTATAGGCACTGGCTAAGTTTAGAGGGTAATTAAGTTTTGTATAGGCTAATTAAAGTTATTAACTAAGTAATTGATCAATACATGTTTTGATTAAGAGTATTTGGAAGGAAGGAATGAAATTTAATTATTGTTTAATGTTTGGTTTAAGTAATTAGCATGTAATTACCATAAGAGTCTTGGCAAAATTGATTAAATCTTTACAGGCACTCGATTTTGGAAGATTCTGGTCTTCTAGCCACCTCTTCTTAGCCTCCCCAGGGATACTCGGATGACTACTTTGAGCCTCAACATGGCATGGAGTATCCTTGGAAAAACTCGATTTGCCTTGCCGACAAAATCACCATCAACCTCCCATGAAGGGGAGTCGATCGACACTACCGTGGTGATCGGGTAGTCTACATCAACAAACAATATAAAGCAAGATTAAGAAAAAGGAAACTCACCCAAAACACACTTCACACCCATGGTTTGATCCAGGTTCAAAGTGATTAAAGAGACCCTTTCCTCACCAATATTTTGTCCCGCAAGTGGAGGATGAATGTCAGCAAGACCCTTAGGGTCTGACAACGCCGAGGCGCTAGTGGCCTCTCACACGGTCCCTCCTACAACAACTTTCAGCGGACCCGACACTGTCAAAGCACCAATAGTTTCTTGCTCTGCTACCAAGGATGAAAGCGCAAAAATTTAAGCAAGAGCCAACAGACAAACTGGTCATTTCTTCGAACAACCACTCACCTCCATGCAATAACACTTCATCAGGATAACCATTTTCCTCACATGCCTCCTCTCTCAAGCATTTTTCTTTGCTCGCACTGTCTCACATGGGCGACCAAGGAGTGAGTCTGATGACCCCACCTAATCTTATAGATCGGGTCTCTTCTACTTCTTAGCCAACATTTTCTTTCTATGCTTACCTTTTGGCTGTGATTTACTCTCCCGCATTTTGTTCTCGAAAGCCTCCCGTTAGGTAGGCTTAATGTACTTATCATTCTTGGAGGGTGACTCATTCACCATGCTGAAGATTGAAGTTTAGATAGACTGGGTGAATAGAATCAGAGGAAGATTGGAAAAACACACCCCTTACCCCATATTTATAAGAATCACGAGCACGAAATTCAAAGGGAGTTCAATTATTGAGTTGTGAAGTAATCATACACGTTGTTCACTTTTGAATTAAATTCTCTTGTTTTATCATAGATGTCACTTTCAAAAAATAAGATAATCCTTGTACAGAAATAATATACCATCACAGATCTCAAGATAATCTGATAGCCCAAGAAAATCATGACTTAACAAAGTTTGACTCAACAGAAAAATACAAGGTAAACCGATCGACACACCCGAGCAAATATTTATCTAAACTGACCCAATGCTACACACCCATAAAACATTCTATGCTCGGTGATACAAGTCTTCTCAGTTGGCAAGAATTCTCCATGTGAGAATTGATACACCGAAAATATATACATTTTTAGACCCATATTTTATACTTATTTTTGGTGATATTGCACTTTAATGGAAGGTATTTTGATGTTTTCTTGCAGGTTGTTAATTTCCAGGGCTTAAAGCAAAAATGAAGCAAAAAAGATGAAATTTGGAGTCAAAATGACATTTTTGAGGAAATACTCAGCGCCGACAGTGCCAAGGTCAGCGTCGACGGCGCAAAACAACCGAAAGTTGGAGAATTTTTACTCAGTGCCGACGGTGCTAGACTAGCGCCAAAGGCTGTTCAGACCC
>NW_018236235.1:0-1199 GCF_001263595.1 Phalaenopsis equestris | reverse complement strand
CTCAGTCAAAATGATTAGCAAGTGGAATTTTATAACATAACATCTAAAATCCTTTAATGTTGTCATGCATGTAGAGTTTACTTAGCAGTCGAAAGTTTTATTATTACAGGAAAATATATTTTTGTTAAGTGGTGTATATATATATGTAGATGTTTTGATAAACCTGGATAGTCCCCAAGTTAATCACTCTGATCTGACTAGAACTACTGATAACCTAGGAAATTTTGGGGCAACCTACTTTCCAAAAGTTGGGGAAAAGTGGCTCGACCCAAAATTACACAGATTTTTATATTTTAAAAGATGGCAAAAAACTTAACCCAATTTATATTCATCGGCTAGTATGCAAAATAAATATGTGATGTAATTGATTAATTACTTATACACTAGGGGTACTGCACAAGTATATGTATCACTTCAAGTAATATAGAGTTTTCATTAAGAACCCCAGTATCAAACCCACAGAAAAAATATTATGCTAACTTAGAAATATTTTCACTTAAACTATAAACTAAATTTGTAGGAGAATAATATCGAACTATTTATAAAAGGGTGTACATAAAGTTGCTAATACTAAATTAAAACTAAAATTAAATGCAAAGTTTCTAGATTAAAGATGTGTAAGGAAGTTTGATTATAATAAAAATTATTTCCCCTTGCAAAGAGATTGTAATCAGTGTAAGAATCAATTGAATAAAGATGAAATTGAGGGGTTACGACAAACCTATTATTTACCCTTTCCCGAGTGCATAAAGAACATTGATTAATCTTAAGTTAAGTTCCCGATTGTATGGTAGTGTTGAGTAGATTCTAGCCTCTCACTTCCAGATTACCCACTATGCCCTCTCTATAAGACCTACTAGGGACTCAGGTTCTCAAATAAGACCAAATTAATAAAGGTTCTAGCCTGTCACCCTATAATCATTAATTTTACACCCATCAAAACTTATCTTCTTATATGTTTGCACTCCACTTTAGACTTAGCATCCCCACCATCCAAGGTTTAGTGTGGTACTCACTAGTTGGTGAAATCGTAGCCCTCCTAGGTCATTATGTTTTGCATTGGATTTTAACATCACAAATGACCAGTTTGCAAAGTAAATGAAGAACCAGTGAAAATACCAACACAAATTGTGGGAATAAAAGAAACCTTAAAAAAATTATAATCCCACACATGATTACTTCTTATTGTAAGAAGAAAG
>NW_018236234.1:0-228 GCF_001263595.1 Phalaenopsis equestris | reverse complement strand
TGATTTTTATGAATTTTTAATTATTTAAAAAATAAAATAGGCCAAAAATTAAGTTTTTTTACTTTAAATATAATTTTATTTTTAGAAAATATCCCTGATCACAGAGAACTCAAAAAAACTAAGTTTCATAATTTTTTGACTTATTTTTTTATTTTTAAAAATCATTCAAGTGCCAAGAGTAGTATTTTTTTTTAAATCAATTTAAGTTATGAAATGAAATCAAAATAT
>NW_018236233.1:0-2576 GCF_001263595.1 Phalaenopsis equestris | reverse complement strand
TGTACAAGAGAAGATTGTTCTATGTTAAAAAGATCAATCACATATTTCCGCTGAGATAGGTAGATACGCTGAACTGATCGAGTAACTTTCATACCTAAGAAGTACCGAAGAGATCCTAGGCCCTTCATTTTGAAGGAAACAACAATAATGCCTTTTAGAGACCCAATGGTGGTAGATCATTAATTGTGAGAATAATATCGTCAACATAGACGAGAAGGATATCTACCGGGTCGTCGGAGAAATGCTGGAAGAAGAGAGTATGGTCTGATTGAGCCTTAGTGAATCCATGAACCACCACCACTTTTGTGAATTTCTTGAACCATGCCTGTGGTGATTGCTTCAATCCATAAAGGGTGTTTCAAAGTCTACATACTTGTTCCTGTGAAGCAGTAGAGTCAAAGCCTAGAGGAAGAGTCATGTATACCTTTTTTGTAAGATCGCCATTCAAGAATGCATTTTTGACATCAAGTTGGAATAAGGGCCAATTTATATTCACTGCAAGGGATAGGAGCACCTGAATGATGTTATTTAGCAACTAAAGCAAATGCCTTCTCATAGTCAACTCCATAGGTCTGTGAATACCCTTTGGCGACCAACTATGCCTTATTGCGGTCAAATGATCCATCAAATTTAAACTTGATATTAAAAATCCATCGGCAACCCACTGCTTTCGTGCCTCGAGGAAGATCAACAATATCTCAAGTATGGTTCCGTTGAAGGGCATTCATCTCCTCCATGACGACAGCTTTCCAGGCTGGGTCTGCCAAGACAGCTTCAGTAGTAGATGAAAGCTGATGTTTGGTTGGGGCCCTAAAATATGTTTTGTAGGTTGGCAATAATCTACGAAGAGTGATATAGTTTGCCATGGGATAGAGAGAGAATAATACCTTACTAGAGGAACAAACTTTTTCATTTGAAGAAGTAATGTTGGTTATGCCGTCCGGAGTGGATGTAAGGTCCAACAAGGTTAGTGAGGTCCAGAGTAGGTGCATTAGAACGAGTGTGTCGAGTGTAGGCACGGAGAGTGGGAGGATGTACTAGTGAAACCAAAGGGACAGATGGTTCCTTGGTGGTAGGAGAAGGGGGTGGAACCAAAGAAGCAGATGGTTCCTCGATGGTAGGTAACGTGAGGGGAACATCCATAGTAGTAGGGTAGGGAACAGTGTCTAAGAACCCCAGCTCCCCCTCACTGGGGATCAAATTAGGAAAATAGGGAACACTTTCAAAGAAGGAGACATCTGCACTCACATAGACCTTATTTGTGGCAAGGGCAAGATACCGATACCCTTTTGAGTGGCAGAGTATCTGAAGACAACACATTTTATGGATGTGGGATCAAGTTACTCCGAGTTAGGGCCATGTTGTGAACAAAGACTGTGCAATAAAAAATTTTGTAATCTAAAGTGAAGAAGATCCAATTGTTAGGAAAACACTATCTCAAGACGATTAAAGGGGTGCAGAAGTTGTAAATTTTTTGGAGAACTTTTTTGATGAGATAAGTGACTGAATGACATCATTGCAGAAATGTTTTGGGTCATTAGATTAAAACATAATGGAGTGAATAACATCGACGAGATGTCAATTTTTTCTCCTGACTATTTCATTTTGTTGAGTATCTATACACAAGCTACTATGAAGGATGCCCTTACAAAAAATTCTCCTAATATAGAGTTAAAAAATTCACGACCATTGTCAGTTCGAACAATTTGAATAGGAGTTTTGAATTGTGTCAAAATAAAGGTGCAGAAGTTTTTGAAAGTGACACCAGCTTCAGATTTATTTTAAAAACATAGACCAACGTCATCCACGGTTATCATCAATCATAAGGAACCATCGTTTCTTGGTGTAGCTAGGAGTGCGAGAGAGTCTCTATAAGTCACCGTGAATAAGAGAGAGGAGTAGAAGGTGTGTAATTGTAGGTAGGATAAAAAACACGACGATATTTAGCTAATAGACATATTTCACATTTAAAATTAGATGGATTTTTATTAGTAAACATCACTGGATACAATTATTTTAGTTATTGGAAATTAGGATGACCTAAACAATAGTGTAATAACATAATAGGACATTCAGTGGTTTGAGATAAACTGCTACTACTGGGTGGAGTGTCAGGGTTCTCCATGTTTTTCTTTTGGAAGAAGTAGAGCCCATCTACCCGCTTGGCAGTTCCAATCATTCTCCCTAAACAACGACCCTAAAAGAGACAGACATCAGAGGAAAAATGAGCAGCGCAATTAATGTCATATGTTAACTTACTAACAGATAAAATGTTACACTTCAATAAGGGTACCTGTAACAGATTCCAAAATTACAAACAACTGATCCTTTACCGATAATGAAATTTTGGGACTCGTCAGCAATTTGAACAATATATTTCCCTGAGCAAGGATAGCATGTCGAGAAAGCTTGGGAGTTTCCAATCATGTAGTCCGTGACACCCTAATCAATGGCCCATGGATTAGAAGGGTCAAAAAAATGAGTGCTAGGATTGGTACATTGACGCACATTGGAGGTCAACAGGCCGAAAGAGAGCTGGCCGGATCCAAACAACTCAGTTAAGTGCTTCATTCGAC
>NW_018236232.1:0-1121 GCF_001263595.1 Phalaenopsis equestris | reverse complement strand
TTAATAAAAATATAAAACTAAATTTTCTACTTAAAAAATATTATATATTTAATTAATTCTCAAAACAAACAAATAATTCTAATAATTAAATGAAATCTCTAAAAAATCATGAAAATTAGTCCAAGTGGTCCCTTGGCCTAGGTGAACCTCCATAATTTTTTTAAGGGCAGAGGTTTCGTTTTGGTTGAGTTATTAAATTTTCATTGAAAAATCCCTATTTTTGCATTAAAAATAATTATAAAATTAAATAAATTTAGAAAAAATCACATATTCGCCTCTGATGTTTTAATTAACCCATGAGTGGGGTAACTTAAAATTTTCAAGTCATTTTAGTTCAATTTATTGAAATATAGGGTGTTAAGGCCTTAGGGGCAAAAATGGCAATTTTGAAATTTATAATTTAAGCCTTAATTAATATTTAGGCTTAACCAAAGGGCTAAATAGACAACAAATAAACTTAATTGATATGTTTTGTTGATTGGAATATGAAAAGGGATAAATGGTAGTAACCAACCTCACTTTGGTCTTATAAAGGATAAATTTGTAATGTTGTTTATGAAATTTGGAAGAATATTTAAATAAGAAGATATTAAGGTGAGAGTTTGATTTCGGAAGAGTATAACTCACCGATTTTAAGCCCCAATTAATGGTTTTGAAATGACCTATAATTCATGATAAGGATTAAAGGTATAAACATTTAAAATCTTTTTTAAAAAATTACAAATCTACCGATTAATTTTTAAGGGCTTAGTAGTGAACTAGACTTAATCAAAATTTTGATTAATGAGAACTAGAAAATAATTTATAATTAATTTAAAACTTTTAAAACACTACAAGCCCATCTTTAAAATTAAAGTGCTATGTTTCTTAATTAGACCAAATTGCCCATGAGGGCCTTTACCTATGTAATTTATAAATAAAATATCAAGTGACAATTACCCCATCTTTAGGGTTGGTTAGAACATCAGTTCCTTGAGCATAAGAGTATGTTAGGGATGAGTTATTAAGCAACATAACGAATTTGAACAAACTCGAGACTTTTCAAGGGATTATGAGATGCTTGGGGCTTGAGGACCCTTCTCAAACTCTTTTGGATATCGTGAAGTATGATTAAACTCATT
>NW_018236231.1:0-492 GCF_001263595.1 Phalaenopsis equestris | reverse complement strand
TTATACAAAGTAAAAGAGAAGAAGAAATAGATGTGAGTAGAAAATAAGAAAAAAATGCTCCACAGCTTAAAAAGCTACACTATAAGAAAACCCTTAGCTTTTCTTAATCCTCTATTTATAAATGATATGGATAAATCTACATAATAAGATAAAAATACTAATAAAATGTTTGAAATATAATAGACGAGTAGTCTATGCACAAACTGGACACAAACTAATAGTTGATTGCCATACTTGACAAGGTCGCTAGCTCTAGTGATGGTAGTCGCATAATAACTCTCTTAGGTTGAGTGATTCTTGATTGGCTATATGGGAGCTTTCTACGATTGGTAGATATGATTTTTTTTTTAATTGTTTGATGAATCAACTTTAATCGTGGAAAACTAGTGTCTTAAACTCGACTGAGTGAGTCAGCTTACAACACAACTACCAAGTTTGTTGGCGAGTTTCTTCATAGATTTTGTTGATGAATCCGTCGTGAAATTGGCCAAG
>NW_018236230.1:0-213 GCF_001263595.1 Phalaenopsis equestris | reverse complement strand
TTGGATCCATGAAGAAAAATTGGAACGAATTCAGATCAGAGCGAAACTAGCAATGAGGGTGCGACCGCGGCGCCCGGCGGCCGCCGCGGCTGTCGACGCCGCCGACGATGGGTTTTTCCTGAGAGTCCAAACAAAATTAATATAGAGGCTCGCTGACGGCGCCATCGACCCCGCTGATGGCGAGATCGGCGAATTGGCGGTTACTTGGGTTCA
>NW_018236229.1:73862-83824 GCF_001263595.1 Phalaenopsis equestris | reverse complement strand
GCAGCTTATCTTAAAACGTGGTCAGCAAGTTGATCACGCGACTAGCGTTTAGTGTAAAAATGAAACTGCATTTTTGGATAAGCAAGCAATTTATTAAATCATTGCTTAAAAAAATTTTAGGAGCCCCCTATGTATTTGAAAAAATAACTATCTTATCCTATAGTGAGAAAATAGCATTATAATTTTTTTTCTTTTTTCTTTTCAGCTTTATCTCAGCAAAGTTCCACAGATTATTTCTAACCATCAACAAAAGCAGCACAATGTTTCTCCTACAGTTTTAATAGTATTAAATGACAAGCTACTCAAAGAGAAATCATTGATGTAGGTCCCAAATGTATGAAAGCAATGATAAATACATGAAACCGAGCACAATTTCTTCTTTTGAAAAAGAAAAAAAAATTATCAATTTAAACTATCTCTAACGTCCATTTTTCTGTGGGTAGGTTTGCTTGTGGCCTTTCGGCGAGCCGAATGTGATGGACACTGGAGAAAAAAAGGCCAACGGTAGTGGAAAAACAAAATCACCAACAACTCTGGCAGCATAGCCACTAGGCCATTTGGTCATTGGAGTACTGTTGAAAGTCCACCAGCTAATAGTACTGATAGTTTTCTTGCTCATTTGTCTAAGTTGTTTTGCCTTTGTCAATAGAAAATATGTTAGGAATATAGTTAATATCTGTAAGTTTTGTTTGGTAGAAATTCATCAAAATTTTAAATATATTGATGCACCCATGTCATAACCCATATGTTTATGATGTCCTTTTTGTTCTATTTCTCAATTAGTTCATCAGTTTGAACTTGATTATATTGCGAGTCCTTGTCGTCATCCCTCACAACTCTTCCTTGCCCTTATTGTATGTGCCAATGCTTTTTACAATTATCATACTTGTCGTTGCCTACTCTCATTGACATGTGACTTTTCCTCTCACTTGAGGCTTGTGCTGAAACTCAAACCCTCCATAAGCATGTTCGTCATCACAGCTCAATGGCTCTTCGTTGCTCCGATTGTGCTAGACTCTACCAACTCTAGTAATGCACGCCTCTTACCTCCTATCTCCCTTGAAGACATCGCTCATTTTTCACACCCTTTTTTTGTTCATGTGGAATCACCTCTATAGATGGTAATTAGGTTTTATCATTTTTGAAAATCACAATTGTATTTGTATTTGGAGTGAGAGCGAGGGAAGTAGTTTTAATCATTGGCAAAGCCTTAGTGAGTGCATTGTAAGCCTTTTCCCACATGTTCATCTTTGAAGGCTTAAGAATTATTTTTTATTTACTTAAAACCCTAACTATTAGCATGCTATAAAAGATCAAACTGAAAAATTTTCTTGAATATGCCTCCAATTCATATTGTGAACCCACATACATAGCTTTTTACAAACTTACCTCTACAACAATGCAGTGACATTCTACGACTCCTAATGTTGATTGTCATCTCTGTCTTTCTCTCTCTCCCCCTCTCTTTTATCCTTTCTTCAATCGTTTGATACCTCTAATTTTAATTTAATACAAATGAGAGCATAGCTTCTCTGTTATCGCCATAGCAATGACTTAAGGTAGTCTTTCTTGCTATAAAGTAGTAATGAATATCTTTTAGCTTGTGATACTTCATTTTTGGATTGTCAATAGTCATTGTAGGTAGGTTAATTTGTTTTATATGTTATAGTTCTTAATTCTTATCTATGGGGAGGGGTCCTTATAACTAATATAGGGCTTTTAGACTTGAGTAATGTAAGGTATGTGCATGGTCAAAATGTTTTTGTCAACTTTTGCTACCCTATGGTCATAGTTTGGAATTATCCTAAGGTGTGGCTATAAAAATTAGAGTTGGGTCATTTTTAATTATTTTTTGGGTTTAAAAATTTTAAAAAGTGAGTTATTTTCTCCTATAAATTGAAAGTTATAGTGACAAATCAGAGTTTTTATAGATGTAGTTTTGTTATTTTTTCATTTTAAGTGAAGTTCTAGTCAAATTGCCAATCAAGTATTATTTTAACATCATATGGATCAGTTTTCACCCTAAATTTTTGTTCTCTTTTTCCAAGGTTTTAATTTCGGTTGGAATGGTATATTTGGAATAAATAAAGCTAATTTTCTTAATTTAATTTCTCATAATAAAGATTTGTTTGTATTCCCATTAATATAGCAAAATATTCTTTTCATACAAAAAGTTAACTCCTCTCTAAAAATTAATTTTATCATGCCAAAAGTGTATGGGAAACATACTTATTATTTCAACATTTTTTTTAAACAAAGATAACTCAAAGCCTATAAACTTAAAAATCTGAGACGATGAAATCATATGCTTTTGGACAAAAACATATTAATTTATGTAGTCACTCATTATAATTAATATAAAAGTCTTTTCTAGGCTAAGTGATACATCTAAAAGATAAAGCATTTATGTACACATTTTTATACATATTTTTGAGGATATTGTGCTTTAATGGAAGATATTTGCGTGTTAAGTAAGTTGTGTTCTTTCCTTTCTTTGATTTGTAAACTTAATTTTATATATAAAATCTATGTTTTGTCGTATCCTTCTCATGAATTCTGAATAGTCTTTTTTATCCCGTCCCTGCAATGAGATATGGTTTTGTGAAGAATTAATTTTGTTATATAAGGTTAAATATCAATAAATTGTCATGATTTAAACTCTAATCTCCATTTACTTTTCGATATGACCAATTGAATGTTAAAATTTGTTGAGAAACATAAGATCCGAAAGGGCTATGCTTTGTTGTTGTCCTCACTTTTGGTTGAGGTCTAGACTTTCCTCTTTAGTAGCCTAAGGTCTAGCAGTTCCTGTTGACTATTCCTATAGGACTAATAATGAAACCCTACCATTAGAAATTCTAAACACCTCTTTGTTTTTTCTTGGAGGTCCATGTGTTTGGTTATAACCTCTAGCACTTAGTAGGATGGAGCCAAGCACGGGGAAGCTCAAGAAGAGTCCCCATAGGGCTTCTTGGCCTTAGGATTAATCCTTTGGTGGTGTGGTCTTGGTTGGTCTCGCACACACACTTGCACATTACCCTTCCACTTACTACTTTAAACCTAAACCTATTTAACTTTGATCCCTTAACCCTTTGGGAGACTCATCTAGACGGTCCCCTAGTCCCACTAGCCCTAGGCTAGGGTTTAGCTAAGACCACTACACGAAGGAGCCGAAGTAGGGAATTCTATTGGTTCATGGCTCAAGTAGAGTGTTTGACACCCCAATTTTACCGAAATACCTAAATTAGCATTTTACCCCCAAATTTACCCAAATCACCAAACTACCCTTGAAACCCAAAATTGGCAAAAATTCCAAAATTACCTAAAATACCCAAATTTGTTAAAAAATTATCTCAAACCATTTGAAACTACACAAATTGACCAAAACACCACAAAATTTTCAAACTTACCCAAACACCCCTCACTTGGCCAAAATTACCAAAATACCCTTAGTGACCCAAATTGTCCCAAAACCTTAAAAATAATTTCAAATGTCTCCAAAATCAATTTAAATCACTCTATTGAGCTCAATTTGACCAATTTGACCCATTTTTACCAAAAGCCCCAAATTGTCTTTAAAGGCCCAATTACCCCAATTCACCCCCAATGTCCACCATTTGGTCCCAATCTTGCCAATTTCAATATTAAACTCAAATTCATCATGTCCAAACTTGATTGGAACCAAATCTAAGACCAATTAATCCAAATTTAAATCTAATTTCAACCTAAACCAGAAAATCCCCAATTTGACCCAAAACTAAAATCTCACTCAATAGAACCCACAAATCTATCCAATTGCCCCACTTTTTCATCATAAACTCTTCCTGAAACACACCAACATCAAATTGAACCATCAATAGGGCCATAGACAAACTCTAGCCTAACTCAAGCCCAAGTCTAACCCAACGCCCCCAAAATTGATCATGTACCAAAATCCTTCAAATTGAACCTCCAAATCAATTTAAAATCACTCCAAATCTTTTCTAAATTTCTTGTGCAATAATCTACACCATTTTGACCAATCAATTGAGCTCAATGTCATGAAAAACCCAATCCAAACCCAACTTCAAGCCAAAATGCCCAAAGTGAACCCATGCACCAATGTTGACCAATAGCCAAGCTTTTAACATCATATGGATCAGTTTTCACCCTAAATTTGGGGAATGAACCATTTGGACTCTAGTGACCAGGCTAGACCCACCTAGCCCACCCTACATGAGTTATGTATTAATGGTCCCTTAAATTAGGGGATTTCACCCCATTTGGGCTAAAACCAAAATAGCTTTTCCATCATCACTAACCATCAGTGGTTAACCATCATTAACCCTCCCACTGGCTCACATGGCTGCCTGACCACCTCCTCTGCCCTGACCGGCTGGCCCCACCCCCCTAAAATCAAAACCTAACCCATCCAAGCTGTACAACCTTGATTGGACTTTAGCACTTTACAGCCATCCACCTCAGCTTCACATTGCACCTAAATTGAAGCCCTCTGCTCCACCCATTTCCCCTCTATTTAAGCCACCTCCTCCATGGCCAAAAGATGAGTTAACCAATTTTCTTGGGGAAAATCTGCCAAATTATTCTCAGAGCTCCTCCAAGCCCTCCTAAGCTCATTGCAACCATCTCCTAGCCATTTCCCCTACTACATGAGCTCAATTTTTTAGCTTAAAATCATGAAAAATTTTGTTCATCCTCCAAATTCTCCCAAACTTCAAATTGAACTGCTCTTAAGCTTCCCCGAAGCAAGAGAGGAAGTTCCCAATAGAGATCGCTCTCTATTGAGCTCTCTAAACCACTCTTAGGCCAAAGCTGCACCCCATTTCATTGAACTCGTACTTGGAGCTTACACTAGAGGAAACCAACACATCCAGAAGGTTCGTGGGACTCCAATGAAGCTTCCACGAGCATATGATTAAGGCCTTTCATCTCAGACAAAGGTATAGGCCATTAACCATAATCTTGAGCTCGATTTTCACCAATTGCAAAGTGATGTTTAATTTCATAGCATTGTAACCAAATGGATGTGTTTGTCTTAAATAGATGAAGGAGTAGGAATAAACCCCATGTGATTTGGTTGAGTATCGAGCAAGATCTTAGGTCTAGAAGTCATGCGGTTCACGGGCTCTGTCCGTCAGGGATGATAACAAAGAGTCATTTGATCACGTGTTTATTAGATGAACAGATGAGATCGCGTCGGACAAGCTTTTGGTAAATGAACAGCGGGCCAAGTTAGTGCTGACTCAGGTGAAGCCGCCGAACCAAAATATGCTCCATGGAGGCTTTGGAGATGCCGAGGATTGCGTGGCGCCGCGTACTTTAAATAGAAAAATAGGGATTTATTGATCTAATTAAATACCAAAACTTTGAAAATTCATATTTTTTCATAGAAAAATCATAAAAATAAAATTAAAAAACCCTCTTGCTCAGTGAATAGAGGAGAATAATGTAGATCAAAAATAAAAATTATTTGTTGACCCTTTATTTTTTAATTGAATAAATAGCCTCTGTGGTATTTTAATTTATTATGATTAAATATTGCTCATCATGGCTTAAGATTTATAGGGCTTGTTCCTCATGACAGCGAGGATGTTCTCTAATTTTTTCAAGGCCAGAGAGCATCTTTGTGCTTCTAAACCTAATTTTCAAGCTTTGATGGCAATTTTAGCTTAATTTAATTATATAAATTAAATTATCACTTGGAAAATTATGAGATAAATTTTTATGTGTTTTGAGTTCGAAAAAACCTAGGAAAAATATCATGATGGTTTGAATAATTTTGTATATTTCTATAGTTAATTAAATATCCATAACTTGTATTAATTTATTTAAATTAAGTACTATAAAAAATTTAATGAAATCAATTCCGCATTGTGTGTAAAAATCATTTTGATTCATTATAAAAATTTGAAATTTTTTGATTGAGTTTGAGCATTAAAGTTGATTTTGTGAGAAAGATTGTATTTTTGTACAAAAATAATTATATTAAATTAAATATACTTAGGAAAGTTATGAAAAGTTATTTTTTTGAGTTCCTTGTAATTAGAGAAACTTAGAAAAAATTAAAATTATTTTTAGAGAAAACACTTCATTTCTAAGCTATATTTTAAATTTAAAACAATTAAAAAAATTAAAAATATAAAAAATTAAAAAAAAAAAAAGTGCTTCAAAATATTTCTAATGGTTTTCTGATCACTTGGGACTCGTTAAAATATTATTTCCAATTTTTCTAAGTTAAAAATAATTTTTTAAAGTCCTAAAATGCATTTTTCTTATTTTATTATTAAAATAATTATAATAAATAAATTAAAAATCATAAAAATTAAAATTTATTTCTCTGAGTTCTCTGGACTTAGAGAGGTTTAATAAAAATATAAAAATATTTTTTTGTAAATAAAACATATTTTTCGTTTAATTAAATTACTAAAAAATCCATAAATAATTATAAAAATAAATTAAAATTTAGTTCAAAAAATCATGGAATTTGCCTATGTGTTTCTCTGACCTAGGTGAACCTCTAATATTTTTTCCATAAACAAACATTTTATTTTAACTGATTAAATAAATTAATGTCGAAAATCTTATTTTCTAAGTTAAGATAATTATTTAAATTAAATAAAAATTTGAAAGCCCGCATTTTCTCCTCTGATGTTTTAATTGCCCCATGGATAAGGTACTCAAAAATTTTCAAAGTCATTTAAATTATGGTTAATGAGTTATGAAATGAAGGGGCCCGAGGGTAAAATGGTCATTTCAGACTTTGGTGCCTTATTAAAATTTAGGATTACTCAAGGGAAAAATAGGTAATTTTGATCTTAATGAATACTCTTGGATGATTGAAATATGCTCTTGGATGATGGATGATTGAAATATGATGGGTAAAAGGTAGAAACCAATTTGCCACCTTTCCATGATAAGAGTAAAATTAAAATTTTCTAAAGTATCATGATCTCGAAGTTAATCAAAATCAAATAACTCTAAAGTGATGGGCTTAAGCTAGGAGGATGATGATTTACGTATTTTAAGCCCAAAATTAACGAAAATATGATATTTCTATAAGGATACACATCACTTAAAGTGAAATTCTAACAATTTCCATTTTCTCCCAATGAGAGTGTTAAGGGCTTGGTAGTGATCTATGTTTGATATTTACACTTATTTGATGGGATTTAAGAAAGACAGTATGATTAATGATAAATACTTCTAAACACTGCGAGCCCAACTTTAGTGGTGTGTACAAAATCTTTAATTACTTAAACTTGCCTCAGGGGCTTTCACCTACATAACTCTTAAGTGAAATATCAACTGATCAACGAATATCCTGTCTTTGGGATGATCAAAATGTCAAAGTTCACCAAGTGACAGGGTAACCTCTTAACTTGACCTTGGATGATTAAAGGAACTATATGATAAGTTCAAAATGAACTCAAAATGTTTCAAGAAATCTTTAAAGAAGTTCAAGGTCATCTCTCGAATACTTTAGAATCTCTTGGACATTTTGAAGGACAAATTGAACTTGCTATATTTTGTTCTAAAATCATCCACTAAGATCTTTCAGGACTCGATAAGTCATAGGTGGGAGTCTGTTAGATACACCTTCATCTACCCTTGCAATTTATTTAATTTTCTACAAAATTATATACTTGTTGCAAGTTCTAACATTTCAGCGAGAATGTTGGGAAGATGACAGGTATGTGTTTACAGTTTCATTTAATTTCTGTCATTTTACTTTCTGCAATTTACTTTTTCTTTAAAATATTATAACTACTTGGGTGTGCACTTTACTTTAGTTGCAAAAATTAAAACAATTCTTCAAAAATTAATCAACATTTTTAAAAACCTAAAACAATTTGTTTCAAAGGTAACCATAAATCCTTTAAATCCTTTGAAATGTCACAAATGTCACAAAACATAAAACATCCTTTTGAATTTACTGGAGTCCCTCGGAGGAGGTAACCGATGGTTGCTAACGAGATCTCCCTAGTTTACATGGATTTCACAACTTTTTTAAGCTAAGTAAATTCAGAAGAAAGTAGTGATACCAAAATGAGGGAACTGTGGGATCATAACTGGTGTCGCTCTAATAAACTTTACCCCCCCTCCCCCGAATAATGATTGAACTTTAAACTTGTCATTTAAACCCTTAAACCTTAGACTTTAGGACTAGTACATCATCGAGGAGCCTGGAGCAAACTTTTTGGGTAGCCTTCTACAACTGTGATCTACAACAACATGAAGATCAGCAACAACACATCTTTCGTTAGAATTAAACAACAAGCCATAGCATTTTAAGGATGTATGCTTAGTGCGACATAAATCCTCAATTTTTTCTTTTGGCCTTTATATGACTCTGCTACACAATTTAAGCCATAACTTGTTTTAGGACTCCAAGTTTTTCATTCGTCACTACCTAAATCCTCACGTCTTTTAGGCTGTTTGTGCGACCGTCTCACATAAATGTAAGCCTTAATTAATAAAACTAGCACGATGAAACATTTAAATAATTCTCTCCGAAATTGAAGTTGAACAATAGGATAGCTTAGGAAGTTATCAAGTTTTTTCTCAGGATCCATGACACCCCTTAGTTGTTTGTCCTTTGGATTCCAAAAATTCCAAAATAAAATGATCCCAAAATAAAATGATCCAAACTTGAGTCATTCTCATTTCACACCTCTTTGTCCAATCTTTTGAAAAGTCCTATCCCTTTGAAATTTTGAAGGCAATATCCTGTGATTTTTATCGAGATTTTTCTTAGGTGACTTTGGTCATCTAAGATGTAATTAACTATACAGGCTTGCATTATAGGACACTTTAAGGAACCCAACTTAATATAAACCATATTTAATTTTTTTATTAAATAGGGGAACTTTTCTGTCAACATAAAAAATGGTTTTTTGGCAGACTTAAATGGATGTCATAAATTCTTTAGTTTATTTAATCGAGCCTTACCTGTAAGTGGCGTGTCTACCCTTCGAAATAGATGCATTGCTTGCGGTATTAGGCTTATCTATTTAAACAACTGAGGATATGAGTTCAAATTTTAAAATACTAATTTTTCCCAAATTATATATATATATATATGTATAATTAAATTAAATCGGGCACTGGGATATCCATTCCAGCAACTTCTAATTTAGCGACGAACAGCTTCTGGCGACTCCACTGGGGACAGGTTTTTCTCTTCATTCAAATTAGGGAATCTTGTCTTCATGCATCGAAAATGTGTCCATATCCATTATGGACCGGATTACCCTTCTTCCATTGGCTTGCTTCACCCATTTCTTTCTTGGGTAAGTACGGTCAACTCTTTCGGACTTAAGAACCATCTGTTCAATCACCTTCAAACAGAGATGTTCATAATTTCATTTTGACTTTTTATCTTTGTGTGAGGTCGGACCCCCAATAAGTGTGTTGGTTGACTAGTTCCGCCTAGGCATTGTTCGTTGTGAAGTTGGTCCCGCACTGGGTCCTAGACTTTACTTTTCACCTCGCTTCTTTTTTGGTTTGCTACTTTGCAAATTAAATTGAATTTTATCGTGCTATGCTTGCTCTTTAACTTTCCTTATTTAATTATATAAATCCTTCTACTTTCAAATTATTTTTACTAAATTTTAAAATCTTCACAAATTAAAGTTAAAAAAAAAGACTTGCCCAATCTACAGATCGGGCTTTGTTAATTTTAGTGTTTGCACTAGGATTACAAGGTATTGGTCAAATAATTAACCCCAGAGATTTCTTTTTGAAGCTGCTACAATGGCGTTCTCAATGCTCACTTTCCCCTGTAACCTACCAACTAGTCGTGATGCTAGCAATGACGCTCCCACCATCAAGTTTGGAACTAGATTTGATAAACTCAAAGTTGTGCTTGGAAAAGCCCCATTTATCATAATGAAAGTTGCTACTCAAGATGTACAGGAGCTGTTTATAGATTTCAACCTGAACTGCCCTCAAGATTTCCCTTC
>NW_018236229.1:66780-73775 GCF_001263595.1 Phalaenopsis equestris | reverse complement strand
TTCAAATTTTAAAATACTAATTTTTCCCAAATTATATATATATATATATGTATAATTAAATTAAATCGGGCACTGGGATATCCATTCCAGCAACTTCTAATTTAGCGACGAACAGCTTCTGGCGACTCCACTGGGGACAGGTTTTTCTCTTCATTCAAATTAGGGAATCTTGTCTTCATGCATCGAAAATGTGTCCATATCCATTATGGACCGGATTACCCTTCTTCCATTGGCTTGCTTCACCCATTTCTTTCTTGGGTAAGTACGGTCAACTCTTTCGGACTTAAGAACCATCTGTTCAATCACCTTCAAACAGAGATGTTCATAATTTCATTTTGACTTTTTATCTTTGTGTGAGGTCGGACCCCCAATAAGTGTGTTGGTTGACTAGTTCCGCCTAGGCATTGTTCGTTGTGAAGTTGGTCCCGCACTGGGTCCTAGACTTTACTTTTCACCTCGCTTCTTTTTTGGTTTGCTACTTTGCAAATTAAATTGAATTTTATCGTGCTATGCTTGCTCTTTAACTTTCCTTATTTAATTATATAAATCCTTCTACTTTCAAATTATTTTTACTAAATTTTAAAATCTTCACAAATTAAAGTTAAAAAAAAAGACTTGCCCAATCTACAGATCGGGCTTTGTTAATTTTAGTGTTTGCACTAGGATTACAAGGTATTGGTCAAATAATTAACCCCAGAGATTTCTTTTTGAAGCTGCTACAATGGCGTTCTCAATGCTCACTTTCCCCTGTAACCTACCAACTAGTCGTGATGCTAGCAATGACGCTCCCACCATCAAGTTTGGAACTAGATTTGATAAACTCAAAGTTGTGCTTGGAAAAGCCCCATTTATCATAATGAAAGTTGCTACTCAAGATGTACAGGAGCTGTTTATAGATTTCAACCTGAACTGCCCTCAAGATTTCCCTTCCTGCAAGAAGGTGAAAACCATTGCTACCCTAGCACCTGTTAAGTCTGTTGTTCCCTTTTTAGCTAAAGGAAAGGAGACTATGATTGTGGAAGATACAGCTGGAGGATTTTTTGCCCCGCCATCGGTATTTGAAATCGAATCAAGTTCAAAGTCTACATCATTAACCTGGTCTCAAAAGAGAAACTACAGTAAAAAAATTTGGAAGGCTACTAAGGCCCAAGTTCCTAAAACGACACCTGTTGATGAGATTCCTCGCTAGAAGGAGTTTGGATTACTTGAGTCCTCTCCGCTTCTTCGAGGGAGTAGGTTTTTCCCCTCAATGGACACTAATAAATATGAAAGTATTCAAAATATTGCTGCTACCTTGCCATTACTTCATGGTCGTGATGAGGAGAAGGAAAAGCTCACTCATATCACCAAAGTTCGTACAATATTCCAGAGCTTGGCCATTAAAGGGGGATTTCAGTTGTCGAACTGCTTAAGTGTGTGGGATGTGTGGTATCTCCTCAAATGAAGAAAGAAATTTTGAAAGATGTCAGAGTTATCTGAGAGTCTCAAAGATAGACCGAAGTTTTGCCAGCTCGCATTCCCATCAGGTTCCGCCGGGGAAGTCGAGTTGATAGTACCATTGTCACCACTAATTTTGTCGACACTGCTACTCCAAGGTCTGCAAAATGTCAACTGGTCAAGTCATAATAATACCCCAAAGATGAAGCAAATAAAGAATTCACCCAATACTGTAATTATTCTGCACTGTGGGGAGCATGCCTTTCTCTAACACATCGATGCCTCTATTGAGACACCCCATCTCAAGACAGCACCATCAAAGAAGAAGGTATGGGTACCCAAGGTCACCTTACCAATACGGTTCAATGAGCTTGCAAGGCAAGAATGTGGAATGAAGTAAAGGCCTGAAGTATCAGACATCATTGCAGCTATTACTACTGAGTTTGATGAACAAGCAGAGGATGTTTAGGAAAGTCCTCCAGATCTCAAAATGGTTCAAGAAGCGATAATTGAAGAGAAAGTCAAAAAGCTCAAGGCTGAGATTTCCAAATTACCCAAAGAGCATGGAGTAGCCATTGATGATGATGAAAATTTTGATTTTAATGACTATCTCAATGAAAATTTTATGAATATTCATGTCATCAAGATTAGAGCCGGCACATCTGCGCGTGATGCCCAACCTCTTGTTGAAGGAAACATCATGGATGATTTGCGTAAAGTTGTTCTGCTAAGAGTGAGCAAATCAGTTAGATGGAGAAGAGAGTGGAAGAGATGGCTACCAAAAAGGCAGTCATGACAACAGTTCATGGAAAATCCCAATCACAGTAGTTAGCTTCTTCGGAAGTCAACCAACCAGAGATAGTTGACATCACCATGAAAGGAGAGAAGTTTCCTCTAATAACAGAGATGATCAACAAAAGAAGGATTCCTCACCAAGTGTAATACTGAAAAAGGATATTAAACAGTTGGTCAAACAACAGGTTCGGGAAGCCTTGGCCTAATCTAAGGGTTGTGCATTGATTTCAAAGAGTATACCTTACTAGGAGGATTTTGATGTCGTGCCCTAACCTAAGGTTTTGATTCACTAAACTTTAACACGTTTGACGAGATCAAAAATCCAAGACAGAATGTAGCATATTTTTGAGCCAATTGTGGCAACACCGGAGGCAATGAAGCCTTACTCTTCTGACAGTTTTTCATCAGCCTGTCAGGTATAGTATTTGATTGGTATGCCGAGCTACCCAATAGATCAGTCAAGACATTTGCTGAGTTAGAGCATTTGTTCATGAAGAGATTTGCTGGAACACAACATCATGTTTCTATTGGAGATCTCGTAATAGAAAGGCAAAAGCTTAACGAGAGTCTGGTGGACTATATCTTAAGGTGGAGAAACTTAAGCATGAAGGAACCTCAACTACAGGAACGAAATGCGATTGAGATTTTACTCAAAAGAATCAATGGTCCAGTAGATTTAATGCTTAAGGGACTCACCATCAAATCCTTCGAGAAGCTGCTGAGCAAAGCCACCAGTCTACAAAAGGAAGTTAAACATATGGATTCCTAAGAAAAGTTAAAAAATTCCAGGACAACCGAAATATTTGAGAAGAAGTCTGGAATAGTGGCAATAGTCAATAATGGAAAGCAGCCGATAAAGATTCAGACAGAACATTCTCATCAGGGTTCCCAGCAGTTGTCACCGCATGCTCAGTAGCAACAGACATAGTAGTATGGCTGTTCTAGCCAGCAGTCACACCAGGGAGGACCACACTGAGCAGAGAGTAGATGGGGTCCAACTTTTTAAGGATGAAAAAAGAGAGTATATTCTTTCAAAGATGAGGTTGTGCCAAAGATGTTCAGAAACTTAATGAAGAAGCCCAAATTTAGATTGCCCAAACCAAAGAAGCCAGAAGAAGATGACAAGAAAGACTATCCCAATTTCTGCCCCTACCACAGGATGTTGGGACATACAATAGAGGGCCGTTTCTTCTTCAAGGATTGGCTTGAGAAGAACTTTAAAGAAGGAAATATAACCATCCCGATAGATTATTTAAAGGAACCTAAAAAAGGTTCTGTAAATGTGATTTTGGCCGAGCCAATCACTCCAATAGATCCGTATTCAAAGAATGATGGATGAAACATAGTTTGGAGCAAGTCATTCAAGAAGATACTAAATCAGATTCATACCGCTTCAGCATAGGCCACCGTTCAGAGTCTACAGCCTGCCCAACCCAAGTTAGAGATTTCACCAGAGAAATTGCCACAACCAGAGAAAGAGAAGAAAAATTTCATGAAGATAGATAGCACAGGGGCTAGGATTGGGGCTGCATTTATTATATTGGTTGTCTCGAATTCAAGGAAGAAAATCCTTGAACCCCTTACCATGTATGATTGTCTTTTTTCCCCATCGGGGTTTAATGAAAATAATGATTATGATTTCGGCTACGTTTTAACTATTTCTAGTGATAACATAACTAATTTGGTTGATCAAACTTCAATCTTGATTCTCAAATTGATCCTCAAATCATTCTTAAGCCCGATGAACTCATTGACAAGAATGAAGAAGATATCAATAACACCGATTGTGAGAGCTCCAGGAGTGAGGAGCCAGTCTTCGAGTACCATGGTACACCACTTGCCATCAACTTGGATCTTTTTGATGTAGAAGAGACACAAGAAATTTTTCCTATAACATCGCAAGAAGAAGAAATCACAGAAATAAATCTAAGAAGTGAGAAGGTATTACCTACAACTCCAGTGGATAAAGGAAAACAAATAGTCACTTGAGAAGAGCTACCTCCACCTCTGCCAGTGGAAGAGCCACATAACCAAGTGAAGATTAGAGGATTATATAAAATGGATTGTAACATGCTAGCTCATATTAAAAGGTTGTCAGCCAAACTAAGCATCTACAACACTCTGATCCTATTAAAGGAGATGAGAGAGTCTCTAGTTACAGCCGTTCTTGACCTAGAGATTTTCTTGGCTCAATTGGCCAGTACATCCTCGGATGAAGTTTGTTTGTTAAAAGAATAGCCTGAGATAACCTTCACAGATGAAGACTTGTTGCTCGGTACCACCGACCACAACTGACCGCTCTACATCTCTATGAATATCACCAAATATGTATTGTCCAGATTTTTGGGAGATTCGGGAGTGTCACTCAACTTAATGAGTCTACAGACATTATCATATTTGGATATTGAAGCTTAAGAGCTTATAGCCAATAAAATGACATTAAGAAGATTTAATCAGAAGGGAGAAAGTGTCCTTGGATCGATTACACTGTTAATGAAAGTTGAAGAACTAATAACAAACACAAAATTCCATATTATCGATGCAGAGACCTCTTCCAATGCTCTACTTGGTCGACGATGGATTCACAAGAATAGCATGGTTCCATTATCCTTACATCAGTTTATTAAGTATTTTAAAGAAAGACAAGAACAATGTATCAAAGGGGATTTACAACCGTTTTCAGATCATGAAGTTCTCACTTACTATGCACCTCCGAAGAAAAATGTCTTTTCCCATGAAATTATGGAAAATGAAGTAGAAGATTCAGTAGAATCACAAAGAAGGGGACATTCAAATTTGCTTTGACGATCTACTATCGTTTCTTAATAACGAGCTGGTAGAGGTTCTTTCAGCTCATACACCAGGGATTGAGTTTGGGGAAGTGGACGAGGAAGAACCAACACGACTATTGAAAGGACTAGGCCGACCATCAACATATACATGGAAGAAAGTTCAAATGAAGAAAGCTCCGAGGAAGAAATGATGACGATAAAATAGAAGAAATCTTAGTACGAGATTTCTAGTGAAGACGTAGAGAAAAGTGAATACGAGTCAATGTATGATCACATCAATCACTATATGAACTCCATGACCCTTACTCTAATCTACTCTCAAAAGGTTGAAAGTTTAGAGGTCAAGGAAGTCCTTAGATTGGTTTGAAGCCGATCAAGTTTTACCGTGCTTCCCCTCCTAATTCTAAAAATCATGTAACTTTGGATGAGGATTCTAATGAATCAGTGAAATTACCTTTTGGTTACTTTTCTCGTTGAGTTTAAAAGTTAATTCAATAGATATATGTGCTAATGCAAATGTCAAAGGATAAGCTACAACTTTTTGAGAAATTGTGAAATGTTAAAAGTCAAACTCCTAACTTAAAGAAATGTCTCAGATTTAGTACTATAGGATAAGTCAATGAATTGAAATTTTGCATGGTTGTTACTAGCGGATTGGAAGAGGATTGCTTTGATATAGAGGATGATTCTATAGATCAGTTGATAGATGATGCTCTGTCATAATTTGAAGAAGATATTAAATCAACGGTGGATGAATTGAAAGAAATCAACCCCGGGACTGAGGAGCAGACCCACTTTTATAAGTTCTCTACTCAATGAAGAATCCACAAAATTAAAAAAAATTATTGTTAGAATTTAAGGATTTCCTTGCTTGGAGCTATGATGAAATGCCAAGACTATCATTAGAAGTTGCAGTTCATACACTCGGGGTGGACAAAAATATGACCCTAACAAAACAAGCTCCCAAAAGGATGCACCTCGAGATAGAGCAACAATTTATTATTGAGGTAAAGAAGTTAATAAACACTTATGTGAGAAGAGCAGTACCCTATGTGGTTAGCCAATATTATACCAATTAAGAAGAGAAATGGACAAATCAGTGTTTGTGTCAACTTGAGAGACTTAATCAAGGCATGTCCAAAAGATGAGTTTCCGTTACCAATACTAGAGTTAATGGTGGATGATCCTTGGATACTGCTAATATGCACAGTACAACAATAATTCAAATTATATTTCATTTATATTTCCTTACTTTGCAACAAAACCAAAAACTTGATCCTAAAGAAAAATAAGAATTTAACTTTTAATTTAAATATATTGGGATACTACGTAAGTATACGTATCATTATCAAGTAATATAGAACTTTTTTATTAAGACCTAAATTTTGAACAAAGGGAGAATACACAATATGTACTATTGAACAACAAACTTTCCATTTTTAATAAAAAGATCATTATTCAAACTCAAGATGATTTTTCCAGTAATGAAATTTAAATATTTTTGGTATTTTCAATATTTGATAGAACAATAACAATTTAAATAGATAACTAGAGTTTTTATAGAAGGAAAGCACTAAACATGAAAATATCTTTCTTCTTGTTATGAATCCGTAATAAGTATAGGAATTATATTGTGGAAGTATGCAAATTGTGTTGTGCCAAATAGGAGCAATAATATTCTTTACCTTTACAAGAGATTTTATAAAGAACATTGGCTAATTTAAAGTTTGAATAGTCATGAAGATCGACTAGGTAGGGAAGATATTAGATCTCACTTTATAGTTCCCTCGATTCCCTTTACCTGAGGGCTAACATCTCATATCAGAACCTAAAATAATAAACCAAGTTGGGGGCTTTAACCTGTCACTTTAAAGTCCTCTAACTCTACACCCTTCAATGAATATTTCTCTATTTATTTGCACTCAATCATATGAACTACATTCTCATTCATACAACCTCATGTGATTCTTT
>NW_018236229.1:46292-66753 GCF_001263595.1 Phalaenopsis equestris | reverse complement strand
TTCTTACATGTTCTCACAACAAATTTTAACATCTGGATTGGCCAAATCAAGAAGTAAATGAAGTGCATGGATTTAAATCTTCACAACTTCTTCCATCATTGAAGATCAATACTTTCCACAACATCCATTCAAAACTTTATTACTTATCATTTTAAGAAGAAAGATAAAGAAAACTACTCAGAATCTATGGAGAAAACAAAACCACACTTTAGTTTAAAAGAAGAAATCATTGTCAAACCAACAACAAGTCTCAATTAAAACCAAAAGTAGTCTCAAAACAGAAAGATAAAAACTTATCTCAAGTCCTCCACCAAACTCTTGAAGTTCCATTGATTCTATTTTCTTTACAATCACTCAAAAGTAAAAGTAGTGCCTGAAAATCCCTCCGAACTAATTCCCTAAATGAGAACTTTCATAACTTTCCAATACTTTCAGGACTCTTTTCTAAGTCCTCCCTTCTTTATTTTATAATTTTCCAAAAGGTGTCTTGGTTTCTCTTCAAAATATGTCTAGATTCAATGTATTTTTCTAAGAGATGCATCCTTTCATGATAATTTTTGTCCATGGTGGTTATAACCACCTATTAAGCCAGTGGGTGCCTCAAAAACCTCTTCAAAATTTACAGAAACCAAATTTACTCATCTAATAACTACCACTGACGCTTAAGCATGGGGCCTATGGCTCTTAGGCGCGGCCTTCTCTGTTTAACTTGTGCGTAAGCGCCAGAACTGGCGCTTAGGCGCCAAAACACTTGTGCACATTTTTCACCTTTTCTGCTCCAAATTTGATCATTTTTCACTGCTTTAAGCATTTTTCAACCTTTTTAACTTTATCTGCAAGAAAAATACAAAAATACATTCCATTAAAGCGTAATATCTCAAAAATAGATATAAAATGTGTAAAAAAATACTATATATTTTAGGTGTGTCAGTGGACATCACATCGACACATGAAATTTTTGCTTTCATGGATGGATCTTCATGCTATAACCAAATCAAGATGGCTCCAGAAGATGCAACACTTACAACATTCAGAAAGCCAATCAGAATTTTCTACTATGTAATAATGTCATTCGGGTTGAAGAACGTCGGGGCAACTTATTAACGAGCGATAACAAAGATCTTCGATGGCCTCTTTTACAATCAAGTGGAATGCTACATGGATGATTTGTTCATCAAAAGCAAACATAAAATAGATCATTTGTATGATTTGAGTATTGTGTTTGAATGTTTAAGAAAATACAATCTCAAGATGAATCCCTTAAAGTGTGCCTTTGGCGTCACCTTGGAGAAATTTCTAGGATTTGTTGTTCGTCATCGTGGAATTAAGATCAACCGGGATAAGATTAAAACTATCTGGGAAATTCTTCCTCCCAAAACCTTGAAGTAACTATGTTCATTCCAAGGAAAGTTGACATACCTGAGACGCTTTATTTCTATTCTCTTTGGTTGGTGTCAGCCTTTCTCGGCATTAATTAAAAAGGATGTTGTCGACACACTTTTTAGGGGGGGTCCTGTGGAAGATTTCGGTCGCTGGAATTAAAATCTCGTCGCCTACTTCAATGGGATGTTTTAATTTACATATATAATTAATTTTATAAAAATATGAAATTAAATTGATCTCATATCTTTCATAGTTAAAATGAGAGAGCGCCACACCTTGAACTATGTATCTATCCCAAAAGATAGACACATGACTTGATGGTGAGGCTCAATCAAATAAACTAAAAAATATATGACATTTGTTTGGTCTGCGAAACAATTTTATTATATGCCCACAAGTTCCACTATTTCATATGAAAAATCAAACAAGGTTTATATTAAGTTGGGTTTGGAAAAGCTTCCTATAAGGGCAAGCCCCTATTGTCAATTACATCTTAGATAGCCAAAGTCACCTAAGAAAACTCTCGATAAGAATCCGGGGATATTATTTTCAAGAAGTTCGAAGGATAAGACTTTTCAACAGGATCGAACAAAGAGGTGTGAAATGGGAATGACTCAAAAATGGGAATGACTCAAACTTGGCATTTATTTTTAGAATCCAAAGAAAGAAGAACTAGGGGATGTCACAGATCCTGAGGAGAACCTTGGTGACTTCCTAATCTACCCTATGGTTTGGTTTTAGTTTAGAGAAAAAATATTTAAGTGTTTCATCCTGCCAATTTTTTTAATTAGGACTTACATCCATGTGAAATGATCACGAAAATGGCCAAAAGATGTGTGGATTTAGGTCATGGTAAACAACAACCTTGGAATCCTAAAACATGTTTGGGCCTATATTGTATAGCAGAGCCATACAAAGACCTAAAAAAATTTGAGGATTTATGTCACACTAAGCGAACAACCTCAAATTCTTATGGCTTGGTTGTTTAATTTTAAGGAATGGTTTAGCTAGTGTAGACATGTTTTGCTAATGAAGATGGTCGTGCTGCCCACAATGTTAGCTCCAAGCTTCTTGTCGTGTCGAGTTTAATTTTAGAAGTGTCAAATTGTAAAGATTGAGAGAAGTATCAAGCTCAGAGGTTAAGTTTTCTAATGTGTCAGGTCATGACGTCAAATCAAATGTTTCCTAAGGTTATAGTTATTTAAATATCATGGGGATTGTTAAAGTTGATTAGTGTGACACCGGTTAGGATCCCATGGTTCCTTCATTCCAGTATCACTGTTTTCTTTTGAATTTACTTAGCTTAAATGAGTTGTGAAACCCATTTAAACTGGGAGATCTTGTTAGCAACTGTGGGTTATCTCCTCTGAGGGACTCTCGTAAATTCAAATAGACATTTTAAGTTTGGTGAAATTTCAAATGATTTATGATTACCTTTGAAACAATTTGTTTTAGATTTTGAAAATGTTGATTAATCTTTGAAAAAGTTGTTTCAATTTTGCAAGTGAAGTAAGGTACTCACCCAAGCAGTTTATAATATTTGCAGAAAATAAAATGACAAAAATTAAATAACACTATAAAAGCGTACGTGTCATCTTCTCGGCATTCCCACTGAAAGATTAGGTTTTGCAACATGTATATAATTTTGCAGAAATTAAAATAAATTGCAAGAGTAGTTGAAGGTGTAGCTAACAGACTCCACACTATAACTTATTGTGTCCCAAAAGATCTTAATGGATGATTTTAGAACAAGATATAACAAGTTCAATTTGTCCTTCAAAATATTCAAGATATTCAATCAAGAGATTATAAAGTGTTCGGGGAATGACCCTGAACTGCTTTAAAGATCCCTTGAAACATTTGAGTTCATTTTGAACTTATCATATCTTTCTATTAATCATCCAAGGTCAATTTAAACTACCCCATTGCTCAGTGAACTTTGGCATTTTAATCTTTCTGAGAACAGGATAATCAATTGGTTATTTGATATTTCATTTAAAATTTATGTAGGTAAATGCCCCAAAGGCAAGTTTCAGTTATTAAAGATCTTTATACCCACCACTAAAGATGGACTTGTGTGTTATTCATCAACCATGTTATCCTCTAAATCCCATCGAATGAATTAAATATCAAGTTTAGATACTACCAAGCCCTTTAATAAATCTAATAGGAAAAAAATTAGCGAAGGTTAGAAGTTTAATTTAGGTTATATGGATTCTGATTAAAAGAAGTTAGATCATCATTAATTGTGGACTTGATAATAAGTGAAACATCATCTCCTTAGTTTAAGTCTATCACTTGAGAATCATTTAATTTTGACCAACTTCAAAGTTCTGATAATTTAACAAGTTATAATTTTATTTTTATCATGGGAAGGTGGCAAGTTAGTTGCTACTTTATTACCCATTATGTCTCAGTCATCCAAACATATTCATTGAGATCAAAATTGCTCATTTTTCCTTTGGTTAATCCTAAATTTTGATTAAGGGACCAAAGCCCTAAAATGACCACTTCACCCTTGTGGCTCTTCACCTCATAACACATGAAACACAATTCCAATGACTTGAGAGATTTTAGAATACCCTATCCAGAGAGTAATTAAAATGTGAGAGGAGAAAAATCTGTTTTTTTTTTCAAATTTATATTTCAATTAAATAATTATTTTAAGTTAGAAGATAGGATTTTCAAAATTAATTTATGTTTATTTAAATGATCAAAGTGAAGCTTTTGGTTTATGAGAAAAGTATTAGAGGTTCCCTTAGGTCAAAGAAAACACTTATAAAAAATACCATTATTTTTTAAATCAAAATTTAAATTTAATTTCATAATTAATTAACAAATTTTTTCATTTTTAATGATTTTTTTTAATGATTTAATTAAATGGAAAAATATGTTTTAATTACCAAAAATTATTTTTCACATTTTTATTAAATCTCCGTATGTCCAGAGAACTCAAAGAAACAAAATTTTCTATTTTTTATGATTTTTAATTTATTTATTATAATTTTTTAATGAGAAAATGAGGGAAATACATTTTGAAATATTTGAAAACTTATTTTTAACTTAGAAAAATTAGGAAAAATATTTTAATGAGTCTCAAGTGATAAAAAAAACTATTAGGAAAATTTTGAATTATTTTTGTATTTTTAGAAATTTTTAATTATTTTTAATTCAAAAGAAAACTCAAAAATGAAGTATTTTAACAAAAATTACCTTTATTTTTCCTAAGTGTTCCTAATCACAAGGAACTCAGAAAATCACATTTCTTAATTTCCCTGAGTGTATTTAATTTAATATAATTATTTTTGTGCAAAAAAAATAATGGAAAACTCAAAAATGAAGTATTTTAACAAAAATTACCTTTATTTTTCCTAAGTGTTCCTAATCACAAGGAACTCAGAAAATCACATTTCTTAATTTCCCTGAGTGTATTTAATTTAATATAATTATTTTTGTGCAAAAAAAATAATGTTTCTTAGAAAATCAACATTAGTGCTTAAACTTAATAAAATAATTTTCAAATTTTTACAGTGGGTTAATATGATTTTTATAAAAAATATGAATTTATTTTTCTACTTTTTGATTTATTTTTAATTTAAATAAATTAATACAAGATATATACATTTAATCTATTGTAGAAATTTATAGAACTATTCAAACCCTCATAATATCTTTCTTAGACTTCTCTGACCACAGAAAACCTACTAAAATTTTACCCATAATTTTTTAAGTGATATTTTAATTTATATAATTAAAATAAGCCAAAATAGTCATCTTAGCTTGAAAATTAGAGTTAGAAGCACATAGATACTCTCTGATCTTGGAAAAATCAGATAACATAGCCCCTATTATGGGGAATGAACCATTAAAATTTCAAGCCATGGTGAGGAGTGATTGAACATAATGAATTGAAATACCACAAAGGGTATTTAATTCATTAGAAATCAGAGAGTTATCAAATAAATTTTGTTTTTAGTCCACATTATTCTCCTCTATTCATTGAGTAAGTGGGTATTTTTAATTTATTTTTATGATTTTTGTAAGAAAAGATATGGATTTTTGAAGTTCTAGTCATTTAAATAAATTAGAAATTCCTTATTTTTCTATTTATCCACCGCAACGCCACCTCATCCTATGACGCATCGAGCTTTACACGTGGCGCTCTGCCATTTTATGAGGCCAGCCACCTCAGTGCCACGTGTCTCGCAGTTCCCGTGTCATATCCTCGTCTGGCTCTATCATGACCGTCATGGAATAACCACGTGATCGAACGGCTCTCAGTCATCGTCCCCAAGTGTCCAAACCCAAGAATTGTTTACACTAAATCTCTATGATCTTCATCTAGACTCAACCAATCACATGGGGTTTGTTTCTAAACCTTCATCTACTCATGAAATGTCTATTCATTTTGTTAATCAAGCATGAAATTAAGCCATTACACATGAAGAATCAAAATAAACTCAATTTAGGGTTGATGCTCAATACATTTATCTAAGAGGGGAGGCCTCAATCAGATGGTTGTGGAAGCTTCAATTGGGTTCAATTAACCACCAAAAGAAGTCATAGGCCCTGGTGAATTATCTAGCTATGAGTTCAATCAAGCTCGATTTTAGGTGTTGATCAATGTCTCTGCTAGGGGCTCTCTGTGGTGGGGATTGTGTGGGTTATCAACTCCTCTCACTGTAGTGATGGTGTGGGCATAGTTAATTGAACATTTGTGGACTGTAGAGGTTTGGAGAAATCTGCCCTGGTTTTGGGGAAAATTATAGTGAAAAATATAGCTTTACGGGGTAGCTGTGAGTGGCTAAGAGCAAGGGGGTTGAACTTGAGAATGTTTGGAGTGGCTCTAGTGAGATTTTCACAGAGTTTCCTCAAGGTTTCAAGCTCTCCCTTCTTTGGTCATGGAGAGGTCAATTTGAAGACATGGCTACCTGGTGGAGCTCAGAGGGGTTTGATGGATGCTAAACCTTGTTGAGGTGGAGGGAAGAAAGACACAAGTATCCAATTGGAGTGAGCCAAGTCAGGGAAGTTTAATTTTGGGTTTTGGCCATTTGGATCTCCCTTGGGCTATCAATTTCCGGCGGCTGAGGTGGTGGCTGGCTAGGGTTTAGTCATTTCTTGGCTTAAGGAGGCCAGGGGTTGCTTAATGATGGGTAACTCATAATGGCAAGGCATGATGGCACAAATATTTTGAGTTTGGCCAGAAATGAGGTGAAATCCCTTAATTTAGGAGACCATTGGTCCATAGCTTCTCTAGGATGGGCTATGGTGGTGGCTGGCTAGGGTTTAGTCATTTCTTGGCTTAAGGAGGCCAGGGGTTGCTTAATGATGGGTAACTCATAATGGCAAGGCATGATGGCACAGATATTTTGAGTTTGGCCAGAAATGAGGTGAAATCCCTTAATTTAGGAGACCATTGGTCCATAGCTTCTCTAGGGTGGGCTAGGTGAGTCTAGCCTGATCACTATGGTGTAGAAGTTGGATGTAAGAGCATTGGCTTGATCAATTTGGCATGGCTTGGTAAATTTTGGTACATGGGTTCATTTGGGTAAAATTGGCTTGAAGTTGGCTTTATGTTGGTCTAGCCATAACATTGGACTCAATTGATTGAGCAACTTGGTGGAGATGATTTTAAAAAAGAGTTTAAAAAGGATTTTGGAGTGATTTTGAATTGATTGAATGGGTCAATTTGAAGGATTTTGAGCATTTGATCAATTTGGGAATGTTGGGTTGGTCTTGGGTTTAGGTTAGGCTAGAGTTGGGCTAAGTCCAAATTGAGAGTTCAAAATGGTTTATAGGGATGTTATGAGGATTTCTCAACGGATGATGTTATGAGGATTTCTCAACATTAATTGGGTGTCAATTTTGGGATTTGGGCATTCAATTTGGTGACATTTGGAGACATGGCTAAATTGGGGATTTTGGTCCAAGTTGGTTTTGAGTAAAATTGGGGCTTGATCGAGGCCAATTGAAGGTTAAATTTGGTATGTGTAAGTATTTCAAAGAGTTTATAATGAAAAATTGAGGCAATTGGATAGATTTGGGGTTCAATTGGATAAGATTTTGATTTTGGGTCAAATTGGGGCTTTTTTGACTTGGGCTAAAATTTGGTTCCAATGTGGATCAATTGGGCTTGTATTTGGTTTAAGATTTTGATTTTGGGTCAAATTGGGGCTTTTTTGACTTGGGCTAAAATTTGGTTCCAATGTGGATCAATTGGGCTTGTATTTGGTTTAAATTGAGTTTGGTCATGATGAATTTGAGTTTATAATTGAAATTGGAAAAAATTGGGATCAAATTGGTTGTCATTTGGGGTGAATTGGGGTAATTGGGCATTTAAAGGCACTTTGGGGTTTTTGGTCAAAATGGGTCAAATTAGTCAAATTGAGTTCAATTGAAGGGTCCAAATTGGTTTTGGGGACATTTTAAATGTTATTGAAGGTTTTGGGAAAGTTTGGGCCACCAAGAGTATTTTGGTAATTTGGGCAATTTAAGGGGTTTTTCGGAGGTTTTGGGCAATTTGGGTGGTTTGAAATGGTTTGACATGATTTTTGGAAAAATTTGGGTATTTTGGGAATTTTGTAGTTTCAAGGGCAATTTGGTAAATTGGTTAGATTTGGGGGCAAAAGGCTAAGGTTCGTATTTTTGTGAGAGTGAGGTGCCAACCATCTTATTTGAGCTATGGACCAATGAAATCCTCTACTTTGGGTCCTCTATGTATCGGTTTTAGCTAAACCCTAGCTTGGGGCTGGTGGGTCTAGGGGACGATCAACATGAGTCTCCCAAAGGGTTAAGGGGTCAAAGCTAGGTAGGCCTAGGCTTAAGGTAATGAGTGGAAGTGTCATGTGCAAGTGTGTGAGTGAGAGCAACCAAAACTACACCACCAGAGGGTGGAACCTAAGGCCAAGTAGTCCTATGGGAACTCTCCTTGAGCTCCTCTATAGTGGTCCCACCTACTAAATGAAGGGGTCAAAGCTAGGTAGGCCTAGGCTTAAGGTAATGAGTGGAAGTGTCATGTGCAAGTGTGTGAGTGAGAGCAACCAAAACTACACCACCAGAGGGTGGAACCTAAGGCCAAGTAGTCCTATGGGAACTCTCATTGAGCTCCTCTATAGTGGTCCCACCTACTAAATACTAGAGGTTAGCTAGAGGTTAGAATCAGTATATTAGAATCAGTATATGTAACTTCAAGTTGAGCAAAGAAGAGTTTAGAATTTCTAATGGTGAGGGTTCTTTTCTAGTCCTCTAGGAATAGTAAATAAGAAAGTTCTATGGGTAGATCCTAGGCTACTAAAGAAGAAAAACTAGACCTCAACCAAAAGTGAGGTCAAGAAATGGACTCTCAATAGGTGTGGTGTGCTGGGAAAGCACACTGCTCGTATTGGTGTTGACCGACGAGATCAACAAAAACAACACAGACTTCTAAGTCAACAAACTAAAAACAAAGAACAGAATTGAGTGACAATAGTTTCTGCTGGGGAATTAGCAAGTGCACACTCGATCGAAATTGATGATTCAAAACTCTCGCTGAGGATTAGAAGAAAAGGAATTCTGAGAAAGACCATGACGGTCACGATGAACATTAAATTTCAATTTGATTGTTAGAAAACTTTAATTTTGATCGCAATGGTTTGGGATGATGGGAATCAACATTTAGGTACTGACCCAGAGATGGGAATTGAAATTTAGGTATGAACTCTAGAAAGAGAATTGGACGCCTTACTCAATTTAATGTGTTCTCATACTGATCTCGAAAGATGAGAATAGGATGCTTTACTCCATCTTAAACATATCCCATTAGAGAGGATAGAGAAAGGACTCACATCCAACCTAAGAGGTGGCAAAAAGACCAGATTGAGAAGGAAGGCACAATGACTCACATCCAACTCAAGAGCTGGTCAGAAACATATCACTACATTGGGAATGAAAGCTTGGACTCACATCTAACCCAAGTGTTAGTGGGAAAATATATCTGTCACACTAGGAAGGAAAGCTCTAGGAATCATATCCAACGTAAATGGTGATAAGGGAAATATCTGATAGGTTGAGGAGGAAAGTACTGGGACTCACATCCAACCCATAAGATAGCGGAAAAATATATCTATCACGTTATGAAGTAAAGCTCTGGGACTCATATCCAACCTAAATGGTAACAAGGGAAATATCTACTACGTTGGGGAGGAAAGTGCTGAGACTCACATCCAACCCAAGAGATAATAGGAAAATATATGTGTCACGCTACGAAAGAAAGCTCTGGGACTCATATCCAACCTAAATGGTGACAAGGGAAATATCTGCTACATTAGGGAGGAAAGCGCAGGGACTCACATCAAAGCCAAGAGGTAGCACAAAAATGTATTTGTCGCGCTAGGAAGGAAAGCACTAGGACTCATATCCAACCTAAATGGAGACAACGAAAATATCTGCTCTGTTGGGGAAGAAAGCACTAGGACTCACATCCAACCCAAGAGATAGCGTGAAAATATATATGTCATAGTAGGAAAGAAAGCTTTGGGACTCATATCCAACTCAAATGATGACAAGAAAAATATCTGCTACATTAGGGAGGAAAGCGTTGGGACTCACATCCAACCCAAATGATAACAAGGGACATATCTACTACGTCGGGGAGGAAAGCACCGGGACTCATATCCAACCCTATAGGTAGCAAAAAAATATATCAGAATCTTGGTATCTACCCCGAGAACAACATGAAAAAGAGTAGAAAATTTGTGGTGTTAAGCTCATAGATGTGTGACATGTGAAGATTGACATTGGTGAGGAAAATTTGTGGGACTCTGTGCAGAGTGTGAAACTTCGGGGGAATGTGAAGAAATTGGTGCAGACAAGGATAGTCATGCTATGCAAGCAAAGAGTAAGAAACCTTGAACCCTAGAGAAACAAACTCAACAAATCCTATCATTTTCTTTTCTTGTAGTCATTATCACATTAATTATCATAGTACATTTTCAAAATTTAATTTTGATTTGTTAATTTTCAAAAATAAGTTAAAATTTTAATATCAAACTTTCGTTATATTGTTCTCACTTCATTATAATTTAGTACCAATGTATAATTTCATGTCTCTTTATCAATCGTACAAAAGGGCAATTTGATAAACAAGTTGAAAACTAAAAGAAATTTCATTAATCTGCTTCAAACAGGTATACAGACTGAGTACATATTGAATGCATCAATAGAGACAATCAAGTTGAATACATCTAAAACATCATATGATGAGTACATATCATATATGATGCTCTGACGTAGTACAAAAAGGTGACAAGAATTGTCTATCTGTCCTTTGTGGGAAAAGCTCCTGATCAAGCTAACCTACTAAGCCACACTCTAGGACAAGAATTCCCTTTTGCGTGTACTTAGAGGAGCAACCATCTTATAGCTCATACGGGCGCAACTTCTCTAGCTCTGGATTTGGTCAGAACCCATATAGCATCTTATTATCATCATCCATCCTTTTGAAAGTCACAGACACTCTGCGGTGTCGTACCCCTGGAATGCAGTGCTTGGTGAAGTCTGCTCCGTTTCCTTTAACAATCAGTATTGAACCCATCAATAGTGGAATCTCAACAGATCCTCTAAACTCCCCAGGGCTGATAACATCGATCTCCATTTTGAACTATATGTTGCTCTTACTCATGAAGAACACCGTGGAGAAGGGACTCGTGAAATCATTATGGTCTATGTGTGGGGGAATGCAATCTCCTTCATCATAGATTTTGATTATACAACTGTTGGGAATGAAGTCCGCTGGTAGTATACTCCATCTGACTATCATCTTGATCATTATTTTTATCTCAGAAGGCATAGGATCCACCTAATCATTTCTTAAGCTACGTGGGGTTTCCCTTACCTATCTTTGGTGAAATTATAATGACAACCACATTTGATGGTTATCGTGCTCTTTCTATGCATCCACTTTCGTGGTTCTGAATAAGTTCTATCCATTAGCAGACTAGCTCGACCTATGTCTTTCAGGTTAAAAATGCAGTCTAGAATTCTTCTTCCATCATTTTCGGAGAAGTCTCCTGTATATAGCTCCAAGCCTTCCAAAATGTTGACAATTTTTTCTTGTATTTTTTTGTAGAATTCAGATTCTAGTGTTTTAAATCTATCCATCCTTTCCAATTCTACTGTGGGGATCCTTCGAGATTGTCAAGGCAGCTCTCTCATCTCCACATCTATAGGATACCCTGTCTAACGTGGCTTTGTAGGTAATGGAATATATGACTCAGTATCCAAGTAAACTATCTCCTGTCGTCCCATGTCGGCGGCTATGAACTCATCAAAAAAATTGTAGTGGTTTAACTGGAGAACATTGCATGTCGGGCATTCCACAAATGCTCCTCCTATTTATACTTGTGTAGGAACTTTGACGTCGCACATCAGGCAATTCATGTAAAGTTCATCTTGTACCTACTGGTAGTATCTGCTCTGTAGGAAACTCAGACTCGTCCTCTATAGCAGGCGGACTAGTAGAAGTCTGTTTCACGCAAGGATAGTAATTTTTCCCCTTAGAAATAGGGGTGAGTGTATTTACTACGTCCTTCAATCGTCTCTTTTCCTCTCATAGAAAAGCTCTGTGTTTGCAATGATTAGCATTTCGACATTGAGTTCTTCTTAATGGCGCATTCGACACTCACTCTTTCATCATCAATACCGATTAAATTTCCTATTGATGTGGTTATCATGGACGCTAAATGGCTAGTCCCTTCCATCAGATTTTGTTGTGTTATCACTTTCTTCCTCTTCGGTGAGGAGACTTCTTTAGTACCAATCCTCAGCAGTGACAGTAATCCTTCTTTCTTTTGGCAGTTGACAATGTCCATCAGAGGACCCTCATCATTTACATTGAACTGACCAAAGTCTAAGTCAAAATCTATGATGTCACCCTGATTTGCCCTTTCTTTGTTTAGTGTGAGATTTAAGTTGTCTCTAAAGGCAAAAAACCAGCTTTCGTCCCGACATTTTTCAGCAAAAGACAGAAAAACATAAGTGTGCTGAAATTCAACACAAACAAGAACAAGAATGAAGAAATTATTAAACACAAGTTTTATTTTTTACAGGTGCAAATTTCTTATTTAATTTATTTTAATTTAATGGAATTTTAAAATTATAGAAAAAAGGAGAAAATTAAAGTGAACGAATTCCAAAATTTTCATTTTATTGAGGTTAATTTATTACAAAATTTTTGACCCGGTCACAGATAGTTGGCCAAATAAATAACCCCAGAACAAAAAAAGTTTCAAATCGTTGATTTCAAGCAGTGTCACATCAGGTAGTTTGCCTTCAAGTAGCAGCCATTGACCGACAACATAGGTCTTTCACCTTGGAAATCCACCAACTGGTAAGCTCCTATTGAGTAAACCTCCTCTATAACGAATGGTCCCTCCCAAATTGGTTCAAATTTTCCACCTATCTTGCCGTGTGAAAGAATAGGCCTTTCAAAAATGAGAATGAGGTCACCAATTTTGAATTCCCTCAGGCAGACAAATTTGTCATGAGCCTGCACCATCCTCGCATGGTAAAGTTCCAAATGATGTTGTGCTTGTAGTCATTTTCCTTCGAGACTTTCCAATTCTTCAAGTATGAGTTTTTTATTTTCTTCAGTTGTAATTTGGTTGGTGATGGCGATTCTGAAAGACGGTGTCTAAAATTCCAGCGGCAGTACGACGTCGGACCTGTACACAAGTGCGTAAGGTGTACTTTGAACGGGAGTTCTAAAAGTTATCCTGTACGACCACAAAGCTTCTAATAGTTCATTATGCTGTTCTATTTTGTTTTCGTACAATATCTTCTTTAATATATGCACGAGCTTCTTGTTGAAGTCCTCAACCAGTGTGTTTGTCATGGGATAGTAAATTGTAGAGTACCTCCAGTCTATCCCATGTCTTTTAATGAAGTTGATAATTATGCTCTTGAAGGATGTTTCGTTATTATAAATCACTCTGTGTGGTACATCAAAGTGGTAGAAGATCTGACTTTAAAAAAATTGCAGAACATGCTGTGTTGTAACCACTCGTAACGATACTACCTCTGCCCACTGGGAGAAGTAATACATAGCAACAAGGATAAATCTATGTCCCTTATAGTATGGACGGCCTATCAGACCTATTATGTCTGTGCCCCAACACTTGATTGGCCACGAGGCAATAGTGTTCAGACCTATTATGTCTGTGCCCCAACACTTGATTGACCACGAGGAAATAGTGTGATGTAGCACATTCGGAGGTTGTTGTAAGACCACCCCATGCACTTGGTAAAGGTGACATCTTCTAGTTATGTCCAAGCATTCGAACATCATTGCTGACACCATTGCCGACCAATAATATCTGAGTCTCTTTATCTTCATTTTCATCATTGGCCCTGATTGGTGAGTGCCCCACAATCCGACATGTACTTCTTTGACAATATTCTATGCTTCGGCTCCTCTTAGACATCTCAGCTACATCTGCTCGAATGATTTTCTGTAGAGGGCATAACCCACTAGAGCATATGACATAGCTCTTCTCAGGATGTGGTATGCCTCAAACTTGTGCTCTAGCAGCTTTCCAATTTGCAAATATTCTATTAATGACTTACGCCAATCTTTGTTAATGTCAGCAATTGCAATCATCATTCACTCTTATTATTTGATTTTAAGTAAATTGTTGAGGTTGATCCGAGACAAAACTCATCTTCCTTGTACTGTAATGTTGATGAAATCCTCCGGTGGACATGCCAGTTCCTTGGCAATTTTTTCTAGAGCATCAACATGGTCGTTATCTCCTCGATGAATTCAGTATAGAGTCCCATTGGGAATCTGTTTCAGTAGCTTCATTGTGTACCAGTGGTATTCTGCTAGTTTTGGTTTCAAAATCATGTTCTTTCCGACAACTTGTTGGATGATGAGTTGTGAGTCACCATAGACGGCAATATCCATCAAGATTGCCAACTCCAACCCGGTGATCAATGCTTTGTGTTCTACTTCATTATTTGTACATAGCTCTATTAGGTGATAGGAGAATCTCAACATACCATTATCTAGCATGATGAAAATCAACCAAACTCTTTCCTTTCCTGGTATAAACATCTTTAATCCTTTGTCATTTCTGACTGAGGAAGCCCCATCAAAGTACATTTCTCAATGTCTGACACTTAACAGTTCTATTTATAGTATATGTTCGTCTGGTAACTCATCGTTGAGCGGGGACCGAGTTGGAAGTTGGTGCGCTGTGAGAAAATCCGCTAAAATTTGTTCCTTGATAGCGCGGAGGGGAACAAAAGTTATATCGAATTGCAATAAAATCATTGACCACCTTGCTAAACGATTGGAAAGTGTTGGTCGGGTCATCAAATATTGTAATGGATTAACTTTCGAAATAAGGGTAATTTTTTGAGAAAACATGTAATGCCTAAGCTTTTGGGTGAAAAAAGTTAAAGCTAGGTATTGCTTCTTAATAGGCAAATACTTTACCTTTGTCGGTATTGGACATCTACTTAAGTAGTAAAGTTCATTTTCCTTTCCCTCGTCCTTGAAATAAGTTAATAGGGCTTCAAGAGAGTCGTTTAAGGAAGCAATAAAAAGTATCGAAGGTTTTCTCGGGATAGGGGCTACCAAAATAGGAGGTTTCATTAAGTATCGCTTAACGTCCTCAAAGGCCAGCAGACATTTTTCATCCCAAATGAATTTGATCTCTTTTTTAAATAATGTCGAGAAGGGCTGACACCTACTTGAGAGATTAGAAATAAAGCGTCTTAGATATACCAACTTTTCTTGGAAGGAGAGCAGTTGTTTCAAGGTTTTGGGATGAGGCATTTTCAAGATAGCTATAATCTTATCCAGGTCGATCTCGATTCCCCGATGACAGACAACGAATCCTAGAAATTACCTGGAGGCGACACCGAAGGCTCACTTTAAGGGATTATCTATAAATTATATTGTCGTAATCATTCAAACAAGATCTTCAAATCATACAAATGGTATATATTTTGTTTGCTCTTGATGAACAAACCATTCACGTAGCACTCCACTTGATTGTGAATGAGGTGTCAAAGATTTTCTTCTTTACTCGTTGATATGTTGCTCCAACATTCTTCAACCCGAATGGCATCATGATCCTGACTATCAATATGCAACATTATAACAATGACTTTAGTGATCTTTTTCACTTATGTAATCTTACTTTACAATAGAACCAAAAACTTGATCATGGAGAAAATAAGAATTTAACTTTTTTAATATATATATGTATATATTTGGAAACTACGCAAGTATACGTATCGTTATCAATTAATATAGGACTTTTGATTAAGACTTGAATATCAAACACACAGAGAAAATACACAATAACATAAAATTTCTATTTAAAAATGACAAATACTTAATCTATAGATATTTCCTCAGTAAGTAAAATTCAATTCTTTTTGGTATTTTTGATATTTTGACAAAACAATAAAACTTATAAAGATAACTTGAGTTTATGTAAAAGAAAAGCACTTGATATGATCTTTGTCCTTATCCTGAAGTGAATCAATAATAAGTATAAGAATTATGCTGTGGAAGTATCTAAATTGTGTTGTGCCATGTGCCAAATATAATATTCTTTATTCTTACTAGAGATGCTATAAAAAGCATTGGCTAATTTAAAGTTTGAATAGTTTTGAAGATGAAGACCGGTGGGAAGATACTAGCTTTCACTCTAGAGTTCCCTCAATTCCCTCCACCTGGGGGCTAACATCTCGTATCAGAACCTAAAACAATAAACCAAGTTGGAGGTTTTAACCTGTCACATTAAAGTCCTCTAACTCTACACCCATCAAAGTTTATTTCCCTATTTATTTGCACTCAATAATATGAATTACATTGTCATTCATACAACCTCATGTGAATCTTTTCAATTATTGACTGAGAAAATATCAGCCCGGTTCTTACATTGTTCTCACAATAAATTTTAACATCTGGAGAGGCCAAATCAAGAAGTAAATGAAGTGCATGGATTTAAATCATCATAACTTCTTCCAACATTAAAGATCAATACTCTCCACAACTTTCATCAACCACTTTGAATTACTTATCATTTTAAGGAAAAAGATAAGGAAAACTACTCAGAATCCATGGAGAAAACAAAACCACACTTTACTTTTAAAAGTAGAAATCATTATCAAACCAACAAGACGCCTCGATTAAAACCAAAAGTAGTTAAAAAAAAGATAAAAACTTATCTCAAATCCTCCACCAAGCTCTTGAAGTTCCTTTGAATCTCTTCTCTTTTACAACACTTTGACTCTCATAATAAAACTAAAAACAAAAAGGATAAAGTAAATTTTTGGTGCCTGAAAATCTCTCCAAAACTATATCTCAAAACTCCCCCTTTGCAACACTTTTCAGAACTTTCAAGCACACGTCGAAAAGTCTCAACTTCCTTCTTTTATAAATCTCCAAGTGGTGCCTTGATAACTCTTCAAAATGTGTCCCAATTCAATGTATTCTCCAAAGGATGCCTCCTTTCATAGGTCTTCCAAACATATTTTCATTTTTAGTGGTCATAACCACCCTCTTTAGCCAATTGGCGCCTCAAATATCCCTTCAAAATTTGGTAAAATGAAGTAAACTGTCACATAACTGCCTCTGGTGCTTAAGCATGGGGCCCTGGCGCTTATGCGCGGCCTTCTCTGTGTCACCAGTTCTTAAGCGCTGAATCTGGTGCTTAGGCGCCAAAACACCTTAACATAATTTTCACATTTTTGCTCCAAATTTGATCATTTTTCACTCCTTTTAGAATTTTTCGCCTTTTTACTCTTGTTTTTCACTCCTTTTAGAATTTTTCACCTTTTTACTCTTGCCTGAAAGAAAAACACACAAATACCTTCTATTAAAGCGCAATATCTCAAAAATAGGTATAAAATGTGTCTAAAAATAATATATATTTTAGGTGTATCAAAAACCCCTAAACTTAAAATGTTACCTGTCCTCAAGTGACACTTCAATCTTTGAAAACCAAATAAGTATGATATGTATCTGCGTTTCTGTAGGAGTTACTGAAATTTAGATTTAGAAATATAGTAGTTCAATTTAGAAAAATTATTTAGTAAATGAGACCAACTTAAAGTTTAGAAATTTTTAATGCTAAGAAATATGAATATATGAGTTTCTATTTAATTCAGAAATTTTGAAGATTCTCCAAATTTAGAATTTAGTCCTTTTATTTTCTTCACTTAAAAATATTTATTAAAAATTATAAAAAAAAGCTCAGTACTTTAATAAAGTCTCTTTCTTTAAAATAATTCAAGTGAAGACAATTTCTAATTAGACATCCCGTCTAGCTTCTCATCACTTTCAAATATACTTTTCTTTTTTTTCTTTTTCTTTTTCTTTTTCTTTTTCTTTGTCTTTTCTTTTTCACTCTTTTCTTTTTCTTTTTCATTTTCAGGCAAGGATTACTATATCTGGATAGGCCTTTAATGGTTTTGAATTCCACTTCTTCTTTCCTAAAGCAAAGTCCTGATATAAATCTTTTACTTAAGCATATAATAGTAGTTTTGAAAATTATTTTAAACAAAAGAAATTTAAGTATTAAAAGTAAAAGTCTAAATTTCTAAAATTTTCAAAATATAATTTTTCTTACTAAGATAGTTACATTTTATTTAACATTTTCTACATAAAAAATTTTAAATTGAAAGTTTTCTTCATTACCCAAAATTTCAACTAAATTTTCTTACTCATTTCTAAAATCAAATTTTACTTCCCTAATCTAACTTGGTATACATGATCATTTTTCCTTTCAAATCAAATTCACTTATAGCACATTTAAAAACAAATAAAATTCAAGTTTTGAAAATATTTTTCATCCCCCCAAACTTAAATTGTTAACAAGATTAAACATTTTAGCAGTAAATCAAACTTAAATTTTTAATAGATTAAATAGTTTAGCATTAGATATATATAAGAAGGAATGAAAATTTAAATAACATGCTTACAAAAATTTCTATACCCTAATTATACAAGTATAAAACTAAAAACAGGAGTAAAATGAATTTTTGATCAGTTTTCTATCATTTTCATTTCAATTAGACATGTAAAGATTCAATAGAGCTCTAAGTAGTTGGTATGAACATAAAACCAAACTAACACACTAACTTAGATTTCCAGTCTCAACATAAAAACAAACATACTAAGAAGATAAAATAAAAATACAGGGCAACAGTTTTCTTAGTTTAAAATTTAAAACTACATTGGGGAAATGGTGGAACTTGATCAATTTTTGAATATAAGAGATACAGTTAAGTTTCACAGAATATGACCCTGGAAATTGCTCAACAAATTTGATATGATTTCTGCACATACAAGGGTTCACCAAAAGCTTATTGTTATGCCAATCTTCTCAACAAGTAAAAAACTTAAGCCAACTTACATTATAAGTATCAATATTCAGAAGCTTGAGTAATCCTGACCAGTTTTCTTGGGAGAAATCACAAGAGAAAAATAAGTGGTCCAAGGTTTCTTTGGCAGCATAACATAATGGGCAGATAGAAGGCCCTCTCAACCCTTTCATCTTTAAAATGTCATCAGTAGGAAGTAAGGAGTGTCACAGTCTCAAACTGAAGAAGGACATAGAATGGGTTAGGAGTTTACCCCAAATGGATTTTCCCCAAGGCATCTGATTCCAATTAAAGAAGTGATGATAAATGTAGGCAGACAATTTCTAGGAATAAGCATGTTTAGTAATAATTCTGTCTTTGGAACTAGATGAGAAGGGAGTATCCTTAACGCATCTAACATGTTCACTAGATAGAACAGTGTTAAGAATTTTAAAGTTCCACTGCTTAGCAGACCAATACTCTCTGACCTGACAATTATAGTTTGGGTTGGGGGTAAGGCACTCAAGCTTCTCCCCATTGCTAACCCAGTTATCTAACCAAAAATTAACTTGACCATCTCCCAGCTCCCATAGGAAAAGTTCCTCAACTTGATTTCTGATGTTCAATAGTTTGGTCCACAATTTAGAATCCCCCAATTTTTTTGTTACCAATACAGGTTGCAAAGTTCTACAATATTTCTCTTTCAAAAATCTTTCCCAAAGACTATCTTGGGCCCTGAATCTGATAAAAAATTTGCATAGGTTTATGAAACTCAGGTATTGAAAGTCTTTAAAGCCAAGCCCACCAGCCTGCAAAGGTTCGCATAACTTCTGCCAAGAGAGCCAGTGGAATTGTTTCCTTTGACCAGACTAGAGAAATTTGTTGAAAATCCTTCCAATATCTACTTGTGTACCCTTTTGCATGGATAACATTTGGAGGATATAAGAAGGCATTGCAGTTAGAATACTCCTCAAAATAGTGGTTCTCCCACCATTTGACAAGAAGAAGTTAGTCCAATTCATTAGTTGTGCTTTGATTTGATCAATGACTTCCTGGAATTGTGTTTGTCTAGTTCTGCCTTTGAGTAGTTGTACTCCAAGATATTTAATGGGGAGATTAGCATGGTAAAATCTAGTATAATCAGAAATCCAGTGCTTGATCTGAGAGGTGGAGTTTGTTTTAACAATGAATTGACATTTCTGTTGGTTAAGAGCCATACTTGAAGTATGTTGGAAGTGTAGAATACATTTATGTATCCTCTTGACAGAATTCTTGGAAGCATTGGAGAAGATAATAATATCATCAACATAAGCTAAATGGCTTATAAGGATATTAGATCTGTGGTGATAAGCCAAATGTGGTGAGTTAGTAAACAACTTATTCAGTTGTCTGGAAAGATAGTCTAGAGGAAGAATGAAAATTGTTGGAGACAAAGGGTCTCCCTGCTTGATACCCCTGGTAGCATTAAAGAAGCCATGGCGTTTTCCATTGATCAAAATGAGTGAGCATTGCATTTCAGCCATCTGTGGATCAAATTGATAAAACTTTCATTAAAGCCTCTAGCAAAAAGAATGTCAAGAATAAATTCCCAGCTGATGGTATCATATGTTTTGCTTAAATTAATCTTGAAAATGACATTTCCCCCTCTACAATTTCTGTCAAGGTCTAATAGGAGTTCCTTGGCAAGTAAAATATTATCTGTAATATTCCTCCCTTTAAT
>NW_018236229.1:29239-46195 GCF_001263595.1 Phalaenopsis equestris | reverse complement strand
ACATTGTGCCCACTTTGGAAGGTCATTTTAATTTACATATATATTTAAGTTTAGAAAAAAAATATGAAATCAAACTGACTCCATATTTTTAATAGTTTAAATGAAAGAGCACTATTCCTCAAACCCTGTATCTATCCTGAAAGATAAACACAAGACTTTAGGATGAGGCTCAATCAAATAAACTAAGAAATATACGACATTCGTTTGGTCTGCGAAACCATTTTATTTGCCAATAAGTTACCCTATTTAGTACAAAGAATTAAATAGGGTTTATATTAAGCTGGGTTTGGAAATGCTTCTTATAAGGGTAAGCCTTTATAGTTAATTACATCTTAGAAAACCGAAGTTACCTAAGAAAACTCTCGATAAAAATTAATGGTTATTATCTTCAAAGAGGTCAAAAGAATAGGACCTTTCAACAAAATTGGACAAAAAGGTGTGAAAGGGGAATGACTCAAATTTGGAACATTTATTGTAGAAACCAAAGGAGGAAAAACTAGGGGATGTCATAGATCTGGAGGAGAACCTCGATGACTTCCCAAACTTTCTTATGGTTTGGCTTCAATTTTGGTGATTATAATGATTGAATATTTCATCCTGCCAATTTTATTAATTAGGACTTATATTCATGTGAAACAATCACATAAATAGCCTCGAGATCACACAAACAACCTGAAGGAAGTGAGGATTTAGGTCATGACGGAAGACAACCCCAGAATCCTAAAGCAGGTTAGGGCTTAAATTGTATAACAGAGCTATACGAAGGCCTAAAAATAAATTGAGGATTTATGTTGCATAAGCAAAAAACCTCAAATTCCTATGGATTTTGTTATTTAATTATAAATAATGGTTTAGCTTGTGAAGACATGTTTTGCTGTTGAAGATGGTTATGCTGCCCACAATGCTAGCTCCAAGCTTCTCATCGTAGCAAGTTTAAGTTTTCTAATGTGTCAAGTTATGATGTCAAATCAGATGTCCCTATGGTTATGGTCATTTAAGTATTATGGGGCATATTAAAGTTGATTAGAGCGACACCGGTTAGGATCATACGGTTCCCTCGTTTCGGTACCACTCTTTTTTATTGGATTCACTTAGTCCTAATGAATTCAATAAACTCAAGTTATCGAGTTCTATATTTTCATTTAGACCATGGAAATTCTCGTTAGCAACCGTAGGTTACCTCCTCCAGGGGATTCCTGATCATTTGATAGAGCCGTCTTAATATAGGTTGCAATTGTTGTTTTGTGATGTTTGTGATTAAATTCTCAGTTGTCTTATATTTTGCATGTTATGACGGTGAATTTGATCTTGAACAATTTTAATTTTGGTTTTGGTTTTAGTTTTGTGGCTATCCTAACAGTTTTAGTTTTCATGCAGGGTGACATCATTGTTTAACATGCAAGTTTGTAAGCATAAAAGTGCAGTGTAGAAAGTACGAGAAAAGGAAGCACTGTAAACTGTAAAAGTGTACATGGCAAGTCTTTTTGTTCCTCTATTTGAAAAGTCAAGACTTGCAAAGCACATATATGTATATATATTTTTGCACGAATTAAAGAATTCTTATAAGGAAAGTAGAAAATATAAGTTTGATTTGTGTTTACCAGACCCTATATCATATTTTGGTGGTTCCAAATTTTGAGGATGATTTTAGCAAGCAAATCATAATAATTTAAGATGTCCTTCAAGATTTTCAAATGATTATGAAGAAGTCTCTGGTAATACCCTAGACATTTCATAGTCTCTAGAATTATCTAGAGTTTATTTTAGTCTTATTATGTTTGCTATATAGTTCATCCAATTACTACTCTTATACTTAGTGAATTATGATGTTTTGACTATCTCTTGGGTGGGGTAACCATCACTTGATATCTCACTTAAGGATTATATAGGTAAAGACCTTTTGGGGACGACTTGAGAAGGAATTTAATTAATTTGATTTTTGAAAATGGGCTGATGGGCTTGTAATATTTTGAAGGGTTTTAAATTAATTATAAGTTATTTTCAAAAACCTCATTAGACAAAAATTTGATTAAGCCTAGTTCACTACTAAGCCCTTATGGTTTAATGGGTAGATTTGCAAAAAAAAGATTTTTCATATATATATATTAGGATGGTGGCGACAGGAACTGCTCTGCTAGGGTTTCTACAAAGAGGATGGAGCTTGGCAGTTGTTCTATGAGGAAGACCCCATTAGGGGTAGTGTGGCAGTGGTTTCTAAGCCTTTTCTGTCTTTTGGAGGGTTTCTTGGTTTTCAGCTTTCCCGGGCTTTGGGTCTTCGAATCTTTAAGTTACTGTTCCATTGAATTTTCTATTCTATGAGGTTGCTGCTCTGAAGTGGGATTTTTTGGGGGAGACCCAAAGTATTTTGGAGCTTGTTTGGGAACCTTGTGAGTTTTTTCTTACTCACCCACTTTCAAGGATCTTACTCCTCTTTGCCCCCCCTGGGTTTTCTGATGCAATATGGCATTCACAATGACATCCCCTATTAACTTGGAGACTAATGCACAGTGGACCAAAGCCACTTATGCTGGAGTGGTTGGAAAAAAATGTGGAAACACTGCATGACATGGAGAAACTTGTGTTCCCACAAGAGTTCCATGACACACCTGAAGTAAAAGGAACTTCACCTTGCATCCATCCTATTAGACTTAAGGAAGGGGAACCTTCTATCTTTTTCTCAAATTAAGAACTAAACAAACTCAACAAGGAGGTTCAATTCACTATGATTGGCAAATTCAGTTTGGGACACCCTAAAATGGAATTAGTGAGAGGTTTCTTTGACTCACTGCAATTCATTGGCTCATGGAAGCTGGGCTTACTTAATGGAAGTCACCTCCTAATACAATTAACCACAAAAGAAGATTATACTAGAGTCTTTGCCAAACAGTCCGTTAGAATTGCTGGAGCTAATATGAAATACTTAAATGGACTCCTAACTTTGACCCTACCAGGGAGCCACCACTAGTACCAATCTGGTTCAAATTACCAAGTCTTCCACTTAACCTTTTCAATCTCAATTCCCTTTTTGACATTGGGAGTGTCGTTGGTACTCCTCTCAAAGTGGATGCACCCACTTACAAAAAAGAAAGACCAACAAGTGCAAGAATACTAATAGAAAGGAATATCACACTGCCTGAGCTGAAAAGAATGTGAATTGGTGATGACTTAGAAGGCTTTTGGCAGGAGGTAGTTACGGAACAAAAACCTTATTATTGTCAACATTGCAAAATGTTTGAGCATACTCAAAAAAGATGCGACAGGATACATCCTCCCACTAAGAGACCACTAAATATTTTAACTCCTAAAGTCACTTAGGAGTGGGAAACTAATCTGATTTCTGAAGGTGAAACACAACAAGTAAGAAGAAACAAAAACCAAACTGAAAGAATAGAAAGCCCTACTGATAGACAATTGTGTGATATAAGGGAGCATGAAGGAGCAACTCAACCTGTTGGGTCCCTCACATAAAGGGTCCCTCACACAGAAAATTCCAACCGAAAATGATGGAGGAATACAGATTAATGACAGAATAATAAATGATGACTTGGAATGACTTGGAAGAGGTTAATTGTGTCAATAATCACCCAAACAAAGGAATAGAAAACTTGGGACAGTCCTCACAAAACAAAGGAACTGAAGAGGGGTCCACAAGCAAAAAAATGAAGAGCATTACACTTTCAGAGAAAATGATCTCAGAGCTTCAACAATCAATGGAAAGTGAATGGCTAACACAACAGAAAAAAAAGAAAAAGAAGATCAGAGAAGACCTTGACATCAATAATGAGGAACATCAGAAGGATCAAAGAAAAAACAACTCACCAGCAGCTAGGGGAAGGACAAGATCAAGGTCCTAACCCTCATCCCATTTACCCCAACAACATGATTAATATGTTATGGTGGAATTTAAGGGGGATTGTTGATCCCCCTTCCTTCAAAGGATTAAAGTTTTTGAAGTTGTGGTGCTTGGTTATACTTGAACCTTTGGTTCACTATAACCTTCAGAAGTATGCCAAAGACTTTCCAGGCTTTTCCTTTTCAACTAATTTGAATAACAAGATATGTATTTGGAGTAGAAATGAAATGAACTGCAAGGTTTTGCTAAATCACTCACAATTTATGCACTGCTCTTTTAACATGGAAGACAAGGTTGGATATGCCACTTTTGTTTATGTTGGATCCTCTAAAATTGCCAGACAAGAACTTTGGAATGACATTCACCAAATCAAGAGTTTGATTGATACTGCCTGGATTGTTGGGGGAGATTTCAACTGCATTGCTTCACCTGCTGAAAAAAGGGTGGCCAAAAATCCATCCCTTAAAAATATGACTGAGTTCAATGAAAAAATGAACACTGCTGGGTTCTTTGACCCGGGATTCAATGGCCCTAAGTTTACTTGGAGAAGGGTAAAAATATGGGAAATGTTGTACAGGATGTTGGCTAATGATAGCTGGATTCAGAACTACTTGCAAACTACTATTACACACCTCAGCTTGGCTGGGTCTGATCATAGACCTATGTTAATTTCCATCTCTGCCAATGAACATAACAACTGACCTCCTTCTAGATACCTTAATGTTTGGTCCAGCCACATGGATTTCATACAGATTGTGAAGGAGAACTGGAATCACAAAAACCCTCGAATCAGGTTGTGGAATCTACAAAAAAAAGTTTGACATGGATTTCATACAGATTGTGAAGGAGAACTGGAAGGACTGTGATCACAAAAACCCTCGAATCAAGTTGTGGAATCTACAAAAAAAGTTTGCTAAGGCTCTTAATAAATGGAATTGGAACACTCTTGGGAACATTTTGAAAGGAGTGGAACAGGCTGAGAAAGATCTTCAACTCCTGGAGGAAGAACACAGTAAGGGCCAGGTGGGAGAAACAACCCTCCTGGAAGCCAATGAAAAGTTACTGAATGCAGTAGAGTGGCAAGAGAAACTCCTCAAGCAGAAGGCAGCCAAAAACAAGTTTATTGATGGAGATAGAAACACTAAATTTTATCATGCTTGCATTAAATACAAAAGAAAATGCAACACCGTCCACTTTATCAGAGACAACCAGGGCAATTGGATTAGAGATGACAAAGGGATAGTTGAAAGTGTTGTGGCCTACAATCAAGAACTTATGCAGTGTAGACTAACTAAAAGACAACATGTGGAGTCTGAATTGTTCCAAGCTAACAAGGAGTTTTCCTCCAAGGTAAATTTAGCTGAGACCCCAGAAGAGGAGGAGATTAAAAGAGCCTTTTCCTCTATGACAGTGGTAAAATTGTAGGCCCTGCAGATTTCTACAAGAAGGCTTGGGATGTCATCCAAAATGAGATTATTGAAGCCATCCAACACTACCTTAACCTTTCACTGATCACTGATTACTTCAGTACTGCTACCATTATTTTTATTCCCAAATCCTCACTGAAAGAACATTGGAGTCATTACAGAACTATCATCCTTACCAACATTGTGAACGAGATCATAAGCAAAATTCTGGTAATGATAATCCAACCTACGTCATCATCTCATTAGCCCAAACAAGCAGCTTTCGTGAAAGGTCGTGAAAGGGAGAAGCATTGGAAGCATTGGGGATAATGTTATGCTTGCTCAAGAACTCCTTTTGGACTTAGATAAACCATACAGAGGGGGCAACATGATTTTTAAACTGAATCTGAAAAAGGCTTATGACATGATCAATTGGAGTTTAATCATGGAGATTATGAAGTCTAGGGGCTTTACAAAGGGTTCCTGCAAAATCATCCAAAGATGGCTGTAAGGAAATGCTAACACTGTATTAATTATTAGCAAAACCCATCGGTTTTCAAAGCAAATAGAGGATTGAGGCAAGGTGATTCCTTATCACCAACCATTTTTATACTTGCACTTGACTACTTGTCTAAAATAATAGACAAACCAGAGACCAGAAAATATTACAGCGTATATCATAATAGATCGAAACAAGATATTAGCCATCTAATATATGCTGATGATATCTTGATATTCTCTAGGGCCAACAAAAATGCTATTAAAACTCTTTATGAAGGCATTCAGAAATTCTAGCAAACTTTTGGCCTTGCAGTGAACAAAGACAAAAGCCATATTCTTTTCAGCAAGCAATGCTCCATTGCTTGCAAACAATGGACATTAGAGCTCACTGGGTTCACTGCTGTGGATACCCCTTTCAAATACTTGGGGGTGTATCTAAATAAGGGAAGGAACAAACAAATATAATTTAATGAAATTGTGGATAAAGCCATTGCAACTCTCCAAGGCTGGACAGACTCCTTTCTGTCAAATGGGGGTAGAATAACCTTGTTGAAAAGCATTATCACCACCTTCCCTTTATACACACTCCAAGTGCTTGTGATGACGAAAAGCACACAACTCATGCTGGAAAGAACCTTCAACAGATTTCTGTGGTATGGGAAAAGGAAACAACTGATCTGGGCCAGCTGGTAGAAAGCTACCAACCTTTTTATGTTGGGGGTCTAGGTTTTAAGGGAATCCAACAGCTACAACAAATTAGCATGTGCAAATTATGGCTGAAGTTCAGACAGAATGATAACCACTGGGCAAATTTCATGGACTCCAAGTATTGCAGAACTGAACACCCTAACCTGATGAGGGTCAAACTTGGGGACTTTAAGACCCGGAAACAAATGCTAAAATTGAAGGAACAAGCTGAAAAATTATACACTTGGGAGCTCGTACAAGGAAACGTCAACTTCTGGCAGGATAAATGGTGCCCAGAGAACATCATTGAACCCTTGGATGACATGATTGACAAGAACCTGATGGTGAAGGATTGCTAGGAGGGGCAGAAATGGTCTCAGGAGGTACTCCAAAATGTGGTTAAGAAACATTCAGTGAGGAATGTATCAAAAATTCAATTTAACAGAAATAAAGAAAAAAAAAGATAGGGTGATTCAAAGATAGGGTGATTCTTAAAGCAAACTCCACTCAAAGTGTGACCAAAGCTATCTATAATCAGTTGTTCACTTGGAAGGCAACTTCTTGGGGAGAGAAATTTTGGAACAAATTCCTAATTCCCTCTATGGAATTCTTCTCTTGAAGAGTGCTAAACAACTTAATACGTACTGATGATATACTCAAGTTAAAGGGTTTGAAGGGACCTTCCAAATGTAAACTCTACAAGAGCAGTGAAGAGACATCCACACATCTATTTTTCCAGTGTGAAATCTCCATGAAGGTTTGGACTGCCATGCCATGATAACTAATGGTTTGGACTGCCATGATAACTAATTTCCACATCAACACTATTAACTTGGGTTGGGAGCAGCTGAAGAAGTGCTAGTCTTGGCACAATCCCTTTCATCACTGCATAATCCCTTTCTTCATTGCTTGGTTTATATGGAATGCAAGGAACAAAAGCAAGCATGAAGCGCCATTGTGATTATTGAAACAGTGGTGGTAAACTGCCTTGCTTACATCAGAAAGCTAATTATATGGAAAGACTTCTCTAACATCTTGAAAATTAACCAAAGCAAGGAACATAACTGTAGAAAAGAGATTAAGGTCTATTGGGATAAACCTCAATACCCCTACCTAAAAGTCAATACTGATGAAAGCTTTTTAGCTCGCACCGCAGGTATGGGGGGGTGTTCAGAGATTACAAAGGTAGGTGCAAAATGTTCTTCAAATTTCCAATCATTGTAGAAAATGCCCTGGAAGCTGAGACTACTGCTCTTTATTGGGCCATAAAAATGGTTGCTATCAACAGATGGACACCACTCCAAGCTGAGGTGGATTCTTCACAGCTAATTGATTACATGACAGGTAAAGCTCTCCCTCCCTGGCATATTCAACAATGGATTACAAAGATACAACATCTCAATAAGGAGATACAACTCAACTACAGTTTTAACTATAGAGAGAGCAACAAACTAGCAAATTACCTAGCTTTTGAAGGTGCAGAATCCCAAATAGTGACTGTTTCTGCTAACCCCACACAGATCCTTGCTGACCTGATAAAGGGTGACAGATTTCACATACCTCACCTCATAATTGTTAGAGACTAGATGGTTTTTTGTTTTTCTATTTTTAGACATGTTTGTATCCTTTTTAAATTGCATTCTCTTGTTTTGTTTCTTCTTTCTTTTTTCTTCTCCCTATTGTACTCTCTACTCTCTTGATGTACTGATGTCATTTTTGTGATCAACATGGAGGAAGACACAAGAGGCTCCTTTTGTTATATATATATATATAATCCTTATCATGAATCATGAATAATAAATCATCTCAAAACCATTATTTGGGGGTTAAAATCAGCGGGTATGATCTTCTAAAATCAAACCCCTCACCTTAATATCTTCCTATATAATTATTCTTCCAAATTTCACTAATTTAAATAAAATATAAATTTATTCATTATAAAATTCAAAGTGAGGTTGGCTCCTACCACTTATCCCTTTTATATTTCAATCAGCAAAATATATTAATAAAAATGATTTATTTCCCATTTAGTCGTTTGGTTAAGCTTAAATTCCACAATTACCCTTTTGCCCCTAAGCCCTAATACCCTATACTTCATTAAATTACACTCAAATGAATTGAAAATTTTATGTTACCTCATTCATTGGTTAATTAAAACAATAGAGGAGAAAATGTGATTTTTCCAAGTTTATTTAATTTTTATAATTATTTTTAATGCAAAAGTAGAGATTTTCAATGAAAATTTAATAACTCCATCAAAGTAAGACTTTTGTCCTTAATAAAATTATTGAAAGTTCATCTAGGCTAGAGGACCACTTGTACCAACTTTCATGTTTTTAAAGGTTAAGTTTAATTATTAGAATTATTTTTTTGTTTTGATATTAATTAAATATAAAATAATATTTACATGGAAAATTAATTTTTATATATTTAATTAATCCCTCTGAGTCTAGGAAATCCAAAGAAACAAATTTAGTTTTTTTGTGACTAATATTTTAATGATTAGGATTATTTTAGTGAAAATTTATGGAAAATCCATTTTTAAGCCCTTTTAAAATTAATATCTTAATTTAGAAAATTGGAAAAAATATTTTAATTTTTTCCAAGTGATCAGGAAGCCAAATTGAATATTTTAGTGAGTTTTTACAATTGAGTTTTTGCAATTCTATGAGTTTTATGATTTTTAATCAATTTTTAATCATTTAAAGGCTTAAAATTACCTCAAAAATGAAGTATTTATTTTTATTTAAATTTTATTTTCCTTAGGTTCCTCTGGTTATAAGGAGCTTCAAAAACCAACTTTGGTATTTTTTTGAATTTTATTTAATTATTATTTTTATTTTAATGTCAAAAAATGCCATTTTATTTGATTAATCCATTTAAGTGACCAAACTAACTCCAATTAGCTTGATTTTTTTATGGGGAGCTCCCCTAACATTAAATTACAGTGTGGAATAGTTTTATGCCATTTATATTTATAATTACTCCAAATTAATTTTATTTCATTTTTTAGGGTTGGTGATAATTAGGACTATTTTGGATGATTTAAACCAAGTTTATATTTTTCTTAGGGTCCTCTAACCACAGTGAAACTACTAAAATAAGCTTTATATTTTTTCTGATGAGTATTTTAATTATTATAATTATTATACCAAAACAGGAACAATTAACTTCAAAAAATAGACATTTATGCCTTGAGGTCTCCCCTAAACTTGGAAACATCATGAAAAAAATCCTAATAACATGTAGAATCAAACCCCAAAGCTCAAGTCAAGGTAAAATGTCTATGCAAATGGAGAGTGAAAATAAAGAAAACACATTTTAATTAATTAAAAATAACATACGCATCAAATAAACTTGAAAGTATTTTCACATTGTTCTCCTCTCTTCACAAAGCAACAAGGTATTTTTATTTTATTTTGTTGATTTTTCTGCATAAAGTTATGGATTTTTGAAGTTATGGCTATTTAAATAAATAAAAAATGCCCCTATTTTTCTAAATAAACCAGTCAATGCTGACTGGATCATCATACGTGTCAAAAGGGCCATACGATGCAACGGGATTGGGTGTTGCCATATGAGTAAGCTCCCCTATTCATGAACTGAAGCGTGTCCAACTGCATCACGGCCCTCCATTTGATATACGCGTCATCAGACGGTCATCCTTCATCGTCTTCAATTGGTTCAACCCAAAAACCGTCCATTTTCAAACGCTAATATCTCACTCAATTCTTGACCAAGTGCAATTTTTTTAAGTTACTCGACTTGACTAGGAGAACACATCCATATAGTTGATCAACCCTTAAATCAACTCTATGAGAATGGATAGTGAAATGAAGCTCGGTTTAGGGTTTCAATACGTTGGTCCAAGAGGGGAAGCCTCGATTGGATCCTTGTGGAAGCTTCTTGGGTGTCTCAAGAGCCTAAGGATGGAGCCTCTAGCCATTGTGAATCGCCTGGATATGATTTCAACCAATGTCGATTTAGAGGTCCAATCAAGGTCCACCTTATGGTGCTCTGGTGATGGGGATTTTGTGGGGGATCTTCTTCTCTTGATGTGGGGATGTTGTGAGTGTAATTAATTTCTATTTTATGGAGGTTTGGTGAGTTTCATGTTTCGTCCTATGATTTGAGCTCCAAAATTGAGCTCGAGCAGTGGATTTGAGTGGCTAGGGATGGTTAGGTTGAACTCAAAGGGTCTTAAGGAAGCTCTAGAAACAATTTGGCAGAGTCTCCCCAAAGAAGTTCAAGCTCTCCTCCTTTGACCATGGAGGGGGGTTTAAATAGATGGGTTTGGAGAGGCCACCAGGGGCAATTAATGGGTGCTTTAGGTTTCTTATGTGGATGCCAACAATGCAATGCGCAAAAATCCAATTGGGATGAGCCAGCTTGGATGGGTTCAATTTTGAGTTTTGACCTAGGTGGAGCTTTTGAATTTGGGTTTCTCGGCCACAAAGGATGTTGGCTGGCTAGGGAGGGGTCACCATCCAGTCCAGGAAGGCCAGGGTTTGGTTTTGGTAAAGTCAATTGAGGTTGGCCATGTGTAAAGATACAGGATTAAAATAGTATGGGAAAATGGACTTTTTGGGTCAAATTGGGTCAAGACATGGTTTGGGTTGGGTTCAGCCACCAAGGTTATTTTTCAACTGAATAGGATCAGATGGGTCAGCTAAAGTGATGTGGAGAAGTCTCCATCCGAATGGATTTAGTTAATCATGGGTTTAAGGGATTCATAAGAAAGGTTAAAAACCTTTTAAAGAGGCTTGAAAGGGGCTTGGCCTCTTTCCACTATTAGCTTGATGATTTGGCAAGGCTCACTTACCTATGGCTTGGGAGTGGCTTCATGGCTTGCATGTGGCTTGGCTAATTTTCATGAGAAGAGATTTTTAGAATTTTTGGTATTTTTGTGAAGTTTGTCTAGAGGCTTCATTTGAAAATTTTTTATCATGAATTTAAAATCTTAGGCATGATTTAATTAAATGAATGATGACGAGCAATGAAATTATCATGTGCGCTTTGGACTTGGGCCTTTGAATTTTAAATTGAATTTGGGCTAAAATTTGGGCTAATGGAATGTTGAGTTTCTTGTAGGAATATGTCATGAGGGATGTGGGCAAAATTTCAAGTGATTTTGAATTTAATTGGTGCGCCAATTTGGTGGATTTAGGCATATAGTCAAAATTGGGCATTGTTGGTGGATTTAGGCATATAGTCAAAATTTAGGAAATGGATTTAGGCATATAGTCAAAATTGGGCATTGTTGATTTGAATGAACTTGAGCCTGCAATTGAATCAAATTGGGCTTGGATTTTATTTGGAATGGAATTGGGTATGCTGAATTTTGGTTTAGCATTGAAATTGGGCAAGAATGGGGTCAATTGGGCTAAGATTGGGGTTAATTTGGTGACATTTGGGCCTTTAAGGGCAAATTGGGGCTTTTCGTCAAATTGGGTAATTTGGTGACATTTGGGCCTTTAAGGGCAAATTGGGGCTTTTTGTCAAATTGGGTAAAATTGGTTAAATTGATGATCAAAAATTGAAATTGGGAATATTTGGGATTATTTTGAAATTCTGGATTTTTGGAATTTTTGGAATTTTTAGGCCATGAAGGAAATTTTGGTATGTTTGACAGTTTCTGGGGGTATTTTGGAAATTTAGTAAATTTTGAAATTTAGTAAATTTTGGAAATTTAGTAAATTTTGGTCAATTTAAGTAGTGGCGAGTGGTTTGAGATGATTTTTGGACAAATTTGGGTATTTTGAGATTTTTAACAAAACTTAGGGTTGTAGGGGTATTTGGTAATTTGGTGATTTTGGGCCCAAAATGGGCCAATGAGCCATGAAGTCATACCAAGCCAATAGAAGCCAAGTGAGGACTCATTTCAGATACTCTATATGCTAGTTCTAACCCTCTTAGCCAAAGACTAGAGGTATATGGTCATCCATATGAGCTTTCCAAAAGGGGTCAGGAGACCAAACTAAGGGGTCTAAGGGGTAAGGGGTCATAGGGTTTGGGGTAAGTGAGAGAGTGTAGTGTGTGCAAGTTAGCCCCACCAAAACCAGATCACCCAGGGTTAGTCCTAAGATCTGACCATTGTATGGGGGACTCCCCTTGAGATCTTCCATATTGATCCCACCTACTAAGTGCTAGAGCTTAAGACCAATATGTGGAACTTCAAGCTGAGCAAAGAAGAGTTTAGAATTTCTATTGGTGAGGGTTCATTTTCTAGTCCTTTAGGAATAGTTAACAAGAAAGTCCTATGGCTAGACCCTAGGCTACTAAAGAGGAAAAACTAGAAATCAACCAAAAATGAGGTCAACAACTGCGTGCAGGAATAGGCCTTTTGAGAACAAGAATGAGATCACAAATTTTTAATGTCTTTAGGTGGACCAATTTGTCATGGGCTTCTATCATTTTCGCCTGGTAAAGTTCCAAATGTTGTTGTGCTTCTAGTCATTTTTCTTTGAGACTTTCCAATTTTTTAAGTTTGAGTTTTTCACTTTCTTCTATTGTAAGTTTATTGGCGACACTAACTCTGAGAGACAATGTTTATACCTCTAACGGTCTAATGGTAGTACGGCCTCAGACCAGTACACAAGCATGTAGGGTGTACACTTAGCGGGAGTCCTGAACGTTGTATGGTAGACCTTAAAGCTTCTAGCAATCTGTTATGCTAATCTCTTTTATTTTCATCCAGTGTCTTCTTCAAAATCTCTACCAGTTTCTTGTTGAAGGCCTCAACTAATCCATTTGCCCTGGGATAATAAATTGTAGAGTACCTTCTGTCTGTCCCGTGCCGTTTGACGAAATTGTTGATTTTTTTCTTTCAAAGGCTGTCCCATTGTCGGAGATTAATCTGTGTGGAACTCCAAAACGGTAGATGACTTGGCTTTTGAAAAATTGAAGGATGTTATGTGTTGTAACCTCTCTTAACGGCACTACCTATACCTATTTGGAAAAGTAATCTGTAGCGGCAAGTATAAGTCTGTGCCCTTTAGAAGATGGAGGGTCTATCAAACCTATTATATATGTGCCCCAACACTTGAATGGCCACGAAGCAATGGTTGGGTGTAGCACATTTGGAGGTTGGTGCAAGACCACCCCACGCACTTGGCACTATTGACATCTTCTCGTTGTATCCATGTGTCAGACATCATTGGTGGCCAATAATATCTGAGTCTTTTGATCTTCATTTTCATCTTTGGCTCTGAATGGTGAGCGCCACAAAATCCAGCATGTATCTCTTTTACATTATTTTGTGTTTCTTCTTTACTTAAACATCATAGCTACATCTGATCAAATGATCTTCTGTAGAGGACATCACCCATTAAAGTGTTTGGCATAGCCCTTCTTGTGATGTGATGTGCCTTAGACTTGTCTTCCGGCAGCTTTCTAGTTTACTCAGTCCCAAGTTGGCTCAAATTTTCCACCTATCTTGCAACGTGCAAGAATAGGCCTTTTAAGAACAAGTACAAGATCACCCGTTTTGAATGTCTTTGGGTAGACCAATTTAAGAATCGTATCGAGACAAAACTTGTCTTCCTTGCACTGTAATGTCAATGGAATCCTCCGGAGGACACGCCAAATCTTATGATTCTTTTGTAAGATTTGCTAGAGCGTCAACTTGAGCATTATCTCCCCGAGGAATCCGGTAAAAAGTTACGTACGAAATCTGCTCCAGTAGCTTCATCATGTACTGTTAGTATTCTACTAACCTTGGTTTTAAAATCTTGTATTGTCTAGCGACTTGTTGGATGACGAGTTGTGAGTCACCGTAGGTAACAATATCTGTTATATCCATCAAGATTGTGAATTCCAACCCAGTAATTAAGGCTTCATATTCTGCTTCGGTGTTGGGACATGGCTCTGTCAGATGGTATGAGAACCTCAGCTTACCCTTATCTGGTGAGATGAAAACCAAACCAATTCTTGCTTTTCCTGGTATAATTGTGCCTCATCCTTTGTCTTTTCTAGCTGATGAAGCTCCGTCAAAGTACATCTCCCATCGTTTTGTATTAGAGAATTTCATTTGTAACACCTGCTCATTTGGTAATTCCTCATTAAAAGGGGACCCAGCTGGAAGTGGGAGTGCAAGGAGAAAGTATGTTAAAATCTGTCCCTTAATAGCACGAAGAGGAACAAAAGCTATATCAAATTACAATAAAATCATTGACCATCTTGCTAGACGTCCAGAGAGTGTTCGTCGGGTCATCAAATATTGCAAAGGATTAACTTTTGAAATTAGGGTAATCTTATGAGAAAACATGTAATATCTGAGTTTCTAGGCGGCGAAAATTAATGCTAGATAATGCTTCTCAAATGGGGGATACCTTATCTCTCTCGGTATTAGACGATGAATCATGTAGTACAATGTTTTTTCTTTACCCTCGCACTAACTTGGGCGAAGAGGGCTCTGATGGAGTCATGTAAGGTTACGGTATAACGCATCAATGGTTTTTGCGAGAAAGGGGCTTCCAAAATAGGAGGTGTCATTAAAAATTATTTAACGTTCTCAAAAGCCCACTGGCATTTCTCTACCCAAACAAATTTGGCATCCTTTCTAATTAATGATGCCGAGAAAGGTTGACACCTACCTGAGAGATTAGAAATAAAGCATCTCAGATATGCCAACTTCCCCTGGAAGGAACGTAGCTGTTTCAAGGTTTTAGGGGGAGGCATTTCCAAGATAGGTTTAATCTTATCCGGGTCAATCTTGATTCCTCGATGACAAACAACAAATCCTAGAAATTTCCCAAATGTGAAAATTCCCCAAAGATAACGCCGAAGGCGCACTTTAAGGGATTCATCTTAAAGTCATATGGTCATAACGGTTCGAACACAATCCTCAAATCATACAAATGATCTATTTTCTGTTTACTCTTGATGAACAAATCATCCACGTAGCATTTCACTTGGTTGTTAATAGATCATCAAAAATCTTTGTCATAGCTTTTTGATATGTTCTTCCAGGGTTCTTCAACCCAAACGACATTCCTTTGTAGCAGAAAATCCCGATATGTGTCCTGAAGGTTGTACGTGTTGCATCTTTTGGAGCCATCTTGATTTGATTGTACCCTAACAATCAAGCCATACAGAAGACTCGTCCATAAAAGAGAAAATTTTGTGGATCGACACGATATCAATCATCAACTCTGGAATTTGTAGTGGAAACTCATCCTTCGGACACACTTTGTTCAAATCACTGAAGTCGACACGTACATGGATTTGTCCATTTTTCTTCTTAACTGGTACAATGTTAGCTAACCACATGGGATATTGCTCTTCTTTTATAAAGTTAGCGTCTATTAATTTGCTTACCTTGGCAATGACTTGCCGCTCTATTTCTAGGCGCATTCTTCTGGGAGCTTGTTTTACCGGGGTCACATAGTGGTTTATCCAATCATACATTGTCTCTTATTCATTTTCTCCATGACTTCTAAGGATATCTCGTACTGAAGTTTCTTCTATTTTGTCATCATTATTTCATCTTTAGAACTTCCTTCATCATCAATGTTGATGGTCGGCCTAGTCCGTTCAACAACTAAATATGTTCGTCCTTGTCCACGTCCCCGGCCTCAACCTCGGGTGCACAAACTAAAGAACCCCCACCAACTTGTTGCAAAAGGGTGGTGGAAGATTGTTGAAGCGGAGTTGAATGACCTTGTTATTGTAATTCTTCGGAATCTTTGCATTTATTTGTTATAATTTCACGCCCACCAACTTGTTGCAAAAGGGTGGTGAAAGATTGTTGAAGCGGAGTTGAATGACCTTATTATTGTAATTCTTCAGAATCTTTGCTTTTATTTGTTATAATTTCACAAGAGAAGAAAGTTTTCTTCAGAGGCGCGTAATAAGCGGCATCTTCATGAATGCCAACTTCATGAACTAAAATGGCTGTAAATCTCCCTTGATGCAATGTTCTTGTCCTTCTTTGTAGTACTTAATGCACTATTTTAGAGACGATGGAGCCATGTTGTGTTCGTGAATCCATGGTCGGCCAAGTAGAGTATTAAAAGAGGTCTCAGCGTCGATATGATGGAACTTAGCGGTTGTTACTAGTTCTTCAACCTTCATAAGTAATGTGATTGATAAAAGGGCTCTTTCTCCCTTTTTGATGAATACTCTTAGCATCATTTCATCGGTCATAAGCTCCTGAGCTTCAATGTCCAAATAGACAATGTTCGTAGGCTCATCAAGTTGAGGGATGCTCCAGGATCTACCAAAACTCTGGACAACACGAATCTGCCGATGATAATGGAGATATAGATGGCCAAAACTCTGGACAACATGAATCTGCCGATGTTAACGGAGATATAGATGTATGGAGATATAGATGGACAATTATGGTCAGCAGTACCAAGCTGCAGGTCTTCATTTGTGAAGGTTATCCCACACTTTTCTTTCAATGAGCAAACTTTATCCTAGGATGTGCTAGCCAAATGGGCTAAGCAAATCTCTGGGTCTATAACCAAAGACTCTCTCATATCATTTGACAGGATTAGAGCGTCG
>NW_018236229.1:23628-28999 GCF_001263595.1 Phalaenopsis equestris | reverse complement strand
GATTGAAGCTTCGAAGATGCTTAATCTGGCCGACAACTTCCTAAGATGAGCTAGCCATTGTAATCCACTTTGTATAATCCTCTGATCGTTACATGGTTATGTATTTCTTCCACTGACAGAGGTGGAGGTAGCTCTTCTCGAGTTACTATTTGCTTTCTTTTTTTCGTTGGAGCTGACCTTGGGGGTAATACTCTCCCGCTCCTCATGTTCACTTCCGTAATTTCTTCTTCTTGAGATACCATTGTCGAATATTTCGGAGTTTATTCTTTATCAAAAAGATCTAAGTTGATGGAGAGTGGTGTGCCATGACACTCGAGGATTGGTTCCTCACTCTCGATGCTATCTCAAGCGGTGCTGTCGATGTCTTCTTCGGTCTTATTAACGAGTTCATCGAACTCGAGCATAATTTGTGGATCATTTTGGGAATCGAAATTGAAGTTGGATTGGTCATAATTGATCTTGTTATCACTAGAAACAGTTAAAATGTAGCTGAAATCATAACCATTATATTCATAAGACCCAAGAGGGGTAAAAAGATAGTCATACAAGGACAGGGGTTTGAAGATTTTCTTCCCCGAATCTAAGACAACCAATCTAGCCGAGGAAGCCCCTATCCTACCCCTCATGCTATAAGTCTTTGTGATGGTGTTCTTCTTCTTCCTCTTCTTTGACGATGTGGTTCTTCTGGTGAAATCTTCATCTCTGAACTGGCAGGCTGAAGACTTTGGAAGGAGATTTATCTTAAAGCAGAGTGGATGTAGTTTAGGACCCTCTTGAGCTTTTTCCAAGTCATACTCCATCCATCCTTTCCAGTATATCGGCCAATCGAAGAGATTGGCTTAGCTGAAATCATATTTATGGAACCTTTATCAGGCTCTTTCAAATATTATTTTGGGATCATTATATTTCCTTCCTTGAGGTTTTTCTCAAGCCAATCTTTAAAGATGAAGCATTCCTCTATAGTGTGTCTAAGCAATCTGTGATACAGACAATAGTTTGATTGATCTTTCTTGTCGACCTCTTCGGGTTTCTTTGGATCTAGTAATTAAAACTCAGGCTTCTTCATCAAACTTCTGAACATCTTGGTTGTCACTTCATCTTTCAAGGAATACACTACTTTTTTTCATTCTACCAAAGATATTCTCTTATTCTCTGTACGGTGTGATTCTCCTTGAGGAGGTCGCTAGTTGGACTGGCCATATTGTTGTGTTCGTTATCAAGCATGCTGTGATGACAACTGATGGGAATTTTCTGCATGTATCTTTTTTGGTTGTTTTCCTTTATCAACCGTTGCCATTATTCTGGACTTCTTTTCAAATACCCTAGTCATCTTGGACTTCTCAGACTTCTCATGAGATTTTAACTTTCTCCTGTAAATTGCTGGATTTTCATAACAATTTCTCGAAGGACTTGATTGTGAGTCCCTTGAGAATGAAAGCTAATTGCCCATGGATGCTTTTCTAAAGAATCTTAATCGCATACTATTCCTGTAGCTGAGGTTCATATTTCATGCTAAGGTATCTCCACCTCAAAATGTAGTCCACTAAAGTCTCGTTGGGCTTCTGCTTCTCTACTATGAGATCTCCAATAGACACATGATGTTGCGCTCTGGCAAATCTTTTTATGAAGAACTATTCTTTTTTGGCGAACGTCTTGACTGATCCATTGGGTAGTTCAACATACCAATCAAAAGCGATTCCTGATAGGCTGCTGACTAGCTGTCAAAAGAGTAGAGCTTCGTTACCTCCAGTATTGCCAGAACGGGCTCGAAAATGTGTTATGTGATGCCTGGGATTTTTAGTCTTTCAGTCCCATCGAATATCTTGAAGTTTGGGGCCAAAAAACCCTTAGGGTAGAGTACGACATCGAACTCCTCCAGGTAAGGTCTACTCTTTAAAACCAATGCACCACCATTAGATTGGGATAAGGCCTCCCGAACTTGCTTGACCATTTGCTTAAATTTTTTTTATGGTATGGCACTTGATGGAGAATCCTTCTTTTGTTGGTAATCTCTATTTGTTGAGGCGATTCTCTCCTTTCATCTGTGATATGTATAATCTTTGGTTGATATAATCTTTTGTTGATTGACTTCTGAGGAGGTTAATTATGGTGGTTGAGATTGTCCTTAAGCTGTGGCCATGACGGTCATGGTAGAGGCCATCTCTTCCATTCTTTTCTCCATTTGTCTGATTTGCTCGTCCCTTAAGAAAACAGCCATATGCAGGTCATCTACGGCGTTCTCTTAAACTAGAGGTTGAACGTCGCGTGCTGATGCAACTGCTCTGGTCTTGATGATATGCACATCCATGAAATCTTCCTCTAGGTAATCATTGAAATCAAAATCTTCATCATCATCAATGAAAACTCCATGTTCTCAGGCTAACTCAGAAATCTCGACCCTGAGTTTTTTGACCTTTTCTTCAATTAGTGATTCTTGTAGCATTTTGAGATATACAGGACTTGGCTAGAAATCCTCCACTTGTTTCTCCATCTTGCTAGCAATTACTGAGACAATATCGGATACTTCAGACCTTGGCTTCATTCCATGATCCTGCCCTACGGGCTTGCTGGAGCGTATCAGTACGGCAACATTGGATATCCATACCTTTTTCTTTGACGGGGATGTCTTGAGGTGGAGTGTCTCAGCGATGGAGTGTCTCAGTAGAAACATCAGCATGTCGACGAGAAGTATGCTCCCCATGGTGCGGACCAAATACGGTATTGGGTAATCTCTTCATCTTATCCTTCGGAATTTTAAGAACATCCTTGTGACCGGTAATTAGTAGAATTTTTGGACCCATACGAGACTTAACTGGTCGATGGCCCGTGAGTCTAGTGGAAGTAGAATCAGTGGTAGCGATGGTGGTATCAACTCTACTTCCCAAGTGGAACCAGACGGAAATGCGAACAGGTAAAGCTTCAGTTGACTTTTGAGATCATCTGGCAGATTTGATGTCCCTAAAAATTTCTTTCTTTATGTGAGGGGATATTGAATGTCCCACTCGTTTGAGTAACTCGCCAACTGAACAATCTTCTTTGACAGCTATTCTCTGGAAAATTGCACACTGAACTGACTCGAGTGATAGGAGCAGGCTTCTTCCTCTCCCCACCATGTCCATGAGGTGACGGTAAGGTAACAATGATCTTCTGGATACTCTGGTACCCATTAGTATCCATTAAGGGATGAAACCTACTCCCTCGCAAAAGTGGATAGACCTCTGGTAATCCTGACTCTTCCTGATGAGGAACTTCATCAACGGGTACTTCCTTAGGAATCTAGGCTTTAGTAGCCCTCCTAACCTTCTGGCTGTGGTTTCTCCTTTAGGTTCGATTTAATGGTGCAGTACTTGAACTCGATACAATTTTAAACACTGACAGCAGTACAACCAATCCTTCAGTCTGGTCTTTAACAATCATAACTTCCTTTCCATTAGCAGAAATGGGAACAACTGGCTTGGTAGGTGTCGTGGTGGCAGTACTATTGATAATTTTGTAAGAAGGGAAATCCTGAGGGCAACCCAGGCTAAACTCAGCAGATGGTTCTTGAACCTCTAGAGTGACAACTTTCATTATGACGAATGGGGCTTTCCCGAGAATGACCTCAAGATATACAAATCCTGCTCCAAACTTGATGGTGGGAGCAACATTATGGGCACTGCGGCTCATCGGGAGGTTGCAGGAAAAAGTGAGAGTTGGGAACCCCGTTGCAGCATCTTTAAAAAGAAAGCTATGGTGTTAGCTGTTTGGCCAACTCCTCGTATTCTGAGTGCGAGCACTAAAAATTAACAGAGACCGATCTGTAGACCGGGTAAGTTTTTATTTAATTTATGAAAATTTCAAAACTTAGTAAAAATAGTTTGAGAGTAGAAAGATTTAATTAATATAAGGAAAATTAAAGAGCACGCGCAGCACGACACGACCTGCTTTAATTCGTAAAATAATAAATTAAACTCGAAAGGGAAAAGTGCACTTCAGGACCCAGTGTGGGACCAACTTAACAACGCATAATGCCCAGGTGGAACTAGTCCACCAACACACTTATTAGGGGTCCGACTCCACACAATGATCAAAAAGTCCTTAGAGGCCTCCTGAACCTCCCTGTTTGTAGGTGATCGAACAGACGATCCTGAAGTCCAAAAAAGTTGACCGTACTCTCCCAAGATAGAAATGGGTAAAACATGCCACAGAAGAAGGGTAATTTGGCCCATGAGAATCATGAACACTATACCGATGTATGAAGACAATATTCCCTGACTTAATCGGAGAGAGAAACTTTCCTCAGCGGAATCGCCAAAAGCTGTCGTCACTATTTTGTGGGTGTGGAGTTGCCCGTTGGATGTAGTTTGCCTGTTGTAAGCTGTTGGTCACCGGAATCAAAATCATGTCGCCCGCTTTGAAAAGGCATTTAATTTACATATATATAGATAGATATATAGTTTAGAAAAAATATGAAATAAAACTGACCCCATTTTATTCATAGTTTAAATGAAAGAGCAATATACCTCAAACCCAGTATCTATCCCGAAGGATAAACACAAGACTTGAGGATGAGGCTCGATCAAATAAGCTAAGAAATATATGACATACATTTGGTCTTTAGTATAAGCTTAAAAGTTCCCCAATTAATATGAAAAATTAAATAGACCTTATATTAAGCTAGGTTAAGGAAATCTTCCTATAAAAGCAAGCCCCTATAGTTAATTACATTCTAGATAATCGAAGTCACTTAAGAAAACTCTTGATAAAAATCAGGAAATATTATCTTCAAAGAGGTCAAAAGGATAAGACTTTTCAATGAGATCGGACATAGAAGTTTGAAAGGAGAATGGCTCAAATTTGGAGCATTTTGTTGTAGAGTCCAAAGGAGGAAGAACTAGGTGATATCATATATCCGGAGGAGAACCTCGATGACTTCCCATGCTACCCTGTGGTTTAGCCTCAGTTTAGAGGAGAAATATTTAAATGTTTCATCCTGCCAATTTTATTAGTTAGGGCTTACAGGGCTTACATTTACTTACATTTATGTGAAACAATCATACAAATAGCTTGGAAGATGTGAGGGTTTAGGTCATGACAAACGACAAACTCGGAATCCTAAAATGAGTTAGAGCTTTTATTGGACATCAGGGCCATACAAAGGCCTAACGATAAAGTGAGGATTTATGTTTTATAAGCAAAAAACCTTCAAAATCTTATGTCTTGTTGTTTAATTCTAAGGAAAGATATGTTGCTGTAGATCCTCTTGTTATTGAAGATGGTCATGCTGCTCACAATGCTAGCTCAAAGCTCAAAGCTCCTTGTAATGAAAGTTTTCTAATGTGTCAAGTCATGATGTCAAATCAGATGTCCCTATGGTTAGGGTCTATGGTTA
>NW_018236229.1:14791-23602 GCF_001263595.1 Phalaenopsis equestris | reverse complement strand
ATGGGGCATATTCCAGTTGATTCGCGTGACACCAATCCTACTATTCCCTCATTCCCATTCCGGTACCACTATTTTTTTATCGGATTCACTTAGTCCAAATGAATTTACTAAACTCAACCCAATGAGTTCCATACTTTCATTTGGATCGTGGGAAGTCCCATTAGCAAATGTAGGTTACCTCCTTTGAGGGATTGACGATCATCCGATAGAGACGTCTTAATTTAGTTGCAGTTGTTGTTTTGTGATATTTATGATTAAATTTTGAGTTGTCTTATATTTTGAACATTATGGCGGTGAATTTTATCTTAGCTAATTTTAGTTTTGGTTTTGGTCTTACGGCTACCCTAGCAGTTTTGGTTTTCATTTAGGGGGGGATCTTTGTTTTATCATGAGTAAGTATAAAAATACAGTGTGGAAAGTACAAGAAAAGACGGTACTGTAAACTGTAAAAGAGTACCTGACGAGTCTTCTCGTTCCACCACCTGAAAGGTCAGTACTTGCAAGACATGTATATAATATTGCAAGGAACTTAAATTGCAAGAGTAGATGAAGGTTTAGTTACCAAACCCCATGCTATGATTTTGTTGGATCTTGGAAGATCCTAGTAGGTGATTTTAGTGCAAAATATGACAAGTCCAATTTTCCCTTCAGAATGTCCAATAGATTTCAAAATGCTCAAGGCATGAACTTAGATCACTTTGAAGATCTTTGGAAAAATTCTGAGTTCATTTTGAACTTATCATATTGTTCCATTAATCATATTAGATTGAAGTGTGACTACCCCGTTGCTTAGTGAAACTTAGCAATTTAATTATCTCAAGGATAGATTACCTGATTAAACAATTGATGTTTCGTTTAAGAGTTATGTGAATGGGTGCCCCTAAGGCAAGTTTAGGTTATTTAAGATTAGGTTATTTAAGGCAAGTTTAGGTTATTTAAGATTGTGGTGCCCAAAATTAAGGTTAGGCTTGTAGTTTTTAAAGATATTAATCACCAATTATGACATCCTCTAAATCCGATAAATTGGGTTTAGACATCGAGTGTATGTCACTACTAAGCCTTTAACAATCATGATAGGTGAAAGGTGATTATCAAAAATTTATTTTTAGTGACATGTATTCTTCTTAAATTGTCAAACCATCCTCAACTTTGGGTTTAATAAAAGTGAAATTCTATTCTTCTAACTTAAGCCCATCACTTAAGAATCGTCTGATCTTAGTTGACTTACAAGTCATGAAGATTAGGAGGATTAGGGTTTTGTTGATGTTGTGCAAGGGTAGTGAGTGAGTTTTTTCCTTTTAATCCCATTATTTTTCAAACATCCAAATATGTTTATTAAGATCAAAATTACCCATTTTTCCATTGGTTAATCCTAAATTTTGATTAGGGCACCAAAATCTACAATTTCTACTTTGCCCTTAGGGCACGTCATCTCATAACTCATTAAACACAACTTAAATGACTTTGAGGGTTTAAAGTGTCATATTCATGAGGTAATTATAATGTTAGAGGAAAACATGTGGACCTCTCAAAATTTTAATTTAATTTAGATAATTATTTAAATTTAGATGATAGGACTTTCAAAGGTTAACTTATTTAATTATCCAAAATAAAGTTTGTATTTATGGAAAAGTTATTAGAGGTCTTCTAAGGTCAGAGAAACACCTAGGCAAGATTTAATGATTTTTTTAACCAATCTATTATAATTATTTTAATGGGAAATCAAGGGAAATTTACTTTTAAGCTTTTAAAATTTATTTTTTTAACTTAGGAAAATTATAAAAAAATATTTTAATAAGTCCTAAGTGATCAGGGAGCAATTAGGCACATTTTGAAATATTTCAATATTTCAATATTTTTAGGATTTGTAATTATTTTAAATTAGTTGTAATTATTTTTAATTAGTTTAAATCCAAAATGAAGCTCAAAAATCAAGTATTTTACTAAAAATAAATTTTATTTTTTTAAAAAGTCTAGTATTTTACCAAAAATAACTTTTTTTTTCCTAAGTGCCCATGATCACAAGGAACTCGGAAAACCACTTTTCATAATTTTCCCAAGTGTATTTATTTTATTATAATTATTTTCGCACAAAAATACAAGATCTTTTAGAAAATCAACTTTAGTGCTTGGAGTTAGTCAAATAATTTTCAAATTTTCACAGTGGATAGACATGATTTTTAAGAACAATGTGGAAGTGATTTTGTCAATTTTTGATTTTGCGATTTTTTCAATTTTTGATAAGTATTTAATTTACATAAATTAATATAAAGTATATGCATTTAATTAAATATAGGAATGTACAACATGATTCAAAACATCTAAATATTTTTCCAATACTCCCTTGACCAAAAGAAACCTACTAAAATTATTCCCATAATTTTCTAAGTGATATTTTGATTTATATAATTAAAATAAGCCAAAGGGGTCACCCTAACTTGAAAATTAAGGATAGAAGCACAGGAATGTCCTTTGAACTTGGAAAAATCAAAAGGCATGGCCTTTGTCATGAGGAACAAACCCTCAAAATTTCAAGCCATGGTGAGCAATGTTTAGTCATGGAGAATTGAAAGATCCCAGAGGGTATTTAATTCATTAAAAATCAGGGAATAAGAAAATGATTTTTTTAGTCCACATTGTTTTCCTCTATTCACTGAGCAAGAGGGTGTTTTTCTTTTATTTTTATGATTTTTTTTCTTTTATTTTACAAGAGGGTATTTTTCTTTTATTTTTATGATTTTTTAGAGAAATATATGGATTTTTGAAGTTTAGGAATTTAAAATAATTCAGAAAATCCCTATTTTTTCATTTATCCATGTGGTGCCACCTCAACCTACGGCGGCTCCGAACTCACACGTGTCGCGCTCTCATTCCACATTGTCATCCACTTCAGCTACCATTTCCCCGCCGCTCGTCTGGCTTGATCTCCTCCGTTGGTGGGATACACGCGCGATCGGGCGACTCTCTGTTATCGTCCCCAAGTGACTTAACCCAAGCGCTTAAAATAAAACCTTAATATCTTCATCCAGACTCAACCAAATTGCATGAGGTTTGTTTCTAAACCTTCATCTACTCAAGACAAACATATATATATGTTTAATTAAGTATGAAATCAAGCCATTACAAATGGAGAATCAAAATAAGCTCGGGCTAGGGTTAGAGCTCAATACCTTTGTCTGAGAGGGGAGGCCTCAATCAAATGGTTGTGGTAGCTTTGATTGGACCAAAAAAACCTCTATATGAAGTCTCAAGCCTTGGTGAATTCATCTAGGTATGTTTTCAATCAAGGTGGATTTCAGGTTTTGGTCTAAAGCAACCCTAGAGGTTGTTTCAAAGAGGGGTTTGATGGGGAATCAACTCCTCTTTATCTAAGAATGGTTTGTGCACAATTAATTTGAGTTTGGTGGAATGTGGAGAGATGTCCTGGTTTGATCTGAAAGTTTAAGCTCAAAATTAGGCTTTCACAATGGGGTTCAATGAGGAAAATTGGAGAGTGTCTGAAAGAAATTCTAAAGAGTTAACCCAAGGAATTTTTCACACACCTCTCTTTGGCTATGGAGGGGCTGATTAAATAGAGGAGCTTAAGGGGGAGATCAAAGCTAATTAATGGGTGTAAAATGGTGCTTAGGTGGAGGGCTGAGGAGCTCTAAAGAGCCATTGGGATGAGCTGGCTTATGGGGTGGAAATTACGTTTGAATTTGAGCTTTGAGGTCCCAATTTTGGTGTTTTCTGGCCACAAAGTCTACCGGAAGGGCTAGGGGTGGTGGCCAGAAGGTCAGGTCAGCTAGGGGGAGGCTTAATTATAATTTACTCCCAATCGTAAGTGATGGAAGAGATTTTTGGTTAAGACCCAAAAATGTGATAAAATCCCTTAATTTAGGGACCCATTGGTCCATAGCTTACTTAGGTGGTTTGAGAGGGTTTAGCCTGGTCAATAAGGCATGTTCAGTGGTTGTGGAGACCATAATTTGGTGACTTCAGGGTGGCTAGGTCATTTTTTGTGTATAGGTCCAATTTGGGTTAAAATGGCTAAAAGTTAGGTTTGGACTAGGCTAGCCATGACTTTGAGCTCAATTGATTGATCAACATAGTGTAGATGATTGTAATGAAGAGAAGGATTGAAGTAATTTTAAGGTCAGTTGAAAGCTCAATTTGAAGGATTTTGGGATTTTGGTCAATTTGGGCTCGTTGGGCTAGACTTGGGTCTAAGTTGGGCTAAGGTTGGGCTAAGTCCAAATTGATGGTTGGAAACGGTTCATAGGAATTTCATGAATAGGTTTTAACATAAATTGGGTGTTAATTTTAAGGTTAGGGCATTCAAATTTGTGGAATTTGGAGACAGCCAATTTGAGGCAAATTTAGGTATTTTTTTACTTGGGTTAAAATTAAGTGAAATTGAGGCTTCATGAAGGCCAATTAAAAGTTCAATTTGGTGTATAGGAGTGTTATAAAGAGTTTAGGATCCAAATTGGGGCAAATTAAGTAGCCTATGTGGTTCAATTAGGTGAGATTAAGTCATATGGTCAAAATTGTGGTTTTGATTTGGATCAAAATTAAGCTCAAAGCATGGGCCAATTAGGCTTTTTTGGGTTTTAATTGGTCATATGAAATATGAATTTGAGATTAGAATTGAAATTGAGGAAAATTGGGTTAAAATTGATGTACATTTGGGTTGAATTTGGGGAAATTGGGCCTTTAAAGGCAATTTGGGGTTTTTGGTCAAAATGGTCAAATTGGGCAAATTATGTCCAACTAAAGGGTCCAAATTATGTCCAATTGGAGGGTCCAAATTGGTTTTGAAGACACTTGAGATGATTTTTAAGGTTTTGGGAAAGGTTGGGTTGCCAAGTGTATTTTGTAATTTTGGCAAAGTTGCTGGTATTTTGGTAATTTTGACAATTTTAGGTGGTTATGGGCAATTTGGGTATTTTGAAATGGTTTGAAGTGATTTTTGAAAAAATTTTGGTATTTTGAATTTTGGTATTTTGGGTGAAAGGTATTTTGGGTGAAATTGGGATTTTTGGTCAAATTTGGGATTTGGGGGTGTTTAGGTAATTTGGGTAGGTTTGTGGGGGGGCGAGGGGTAAAGGGCCAAATAAAAACTTTGGTAGAATTGGGGTGTCAACCACCTTAGATGAGCTATGGACCAATGAAATCCTCATTTGGGTCCTCTATGTACTGGTCTTTGCTAAACCCTAGCCTAGGGCTAGTGAGACTAGGGGACCATCTACATGAGTCTCCCAAAAGATCAAGGGATCAAAGTCAACCAATTAGGGTTTAGGGTTGTGAGTGGATATAGGTGATAGTGAGTGTAGTGAGTGAAATAGCTCCATACCAACACCCAGGGTCAACCCTAAAGTCAAGCAGTGATATGGGGACTCCTCTTGAGATCCTCCATATTGACCCCACCTACTGAGTGCTAGAAGTTAGGACCAATATGTGGGACTTCAAGTTGAGCAAGAAAGATTAGAATTTCTAAATGTGAGGGTTCCTTTAATAATTTTTTAAGAATAGTCAACAGAAAAGTCCTATGGTTAGACCTTAGGAAACTAAAGAGGGAAAACTAAACCTCAACCAAAAGTGAGGTCAAGACTCGGGTGTAAGGGCTAAAAGAACCTCTACCAGCTTGTTGTGAAAAAATGCTAGTAGATTGTCGAAGCGGACTTGAATGGCCTTGTCGAAGCGGATTTGAATGGCCTCCTTATTGTGATTATTTTGAACCTTGTACTTTTTTTGTCACAATTTCACGGAAAAAGATAGTTTTTTTTAGGTGCGTAGTAGGCAGCGTCTTCATGAATGCCCACTTCATGAACTGAAAATGGTTGTAAATCTCTCTTGATGCAATGTTATTTCCCTTCTTTGAAATATTTGATGCATTGGTGTAGAGATGACGGAACCATGTTGTGCTCATGAATCCACGGTCGTCCAAGTAAAGCATTGAAAGAGGTCTCAGCACTGATGATATGAAATTTTGCGGTTGTTACTAGTTCTCCAACTTTCATTAACAGTGTAATTGATCCACGGGCTCTTTCTACCTTCTAGTTAAATCCTCTTAACATCATTTTATCAATTGTAAGCTCTTGAGCTTCAATATCCAAATATGTCAATGTTCGTAGACTCATTAACTTAAGTGATGTTCCCGGGTTTACCAAAACTCTAGACAATACAAATCTGTTGATATTAACAGAGATGTAGAGTGGTTTGTTGTGGTCAGTAGTACCGAGCAACAAGTCTTGATATGTGAAGGTTGTTTCAGGATCTTCCTTTAATAAAAAAACTTCATCTGAGGATGTAATGGCCAACTGAGCTAAACAAGTCTCTGGGTCAAGCAAGGTTGTAACTAGAAATTCTCTCATTTCCTTTGACAAGATCAGAGCATCGTAAATGCTTAGTTTGTCCAACAACCTCCTGAGATGAGCTAGCACTATATAGTCCACTTTATATAATCCTCCAATCTTTACTTGATTATGTGGTTCTTCCACTGGCGGAGGTAGAGGTACCTCTTCCCGAGTTACTATTTATTTTCCTTTATCCACTTGAGCTGACCTCGAGGGTAACACTTTTCCGCTCCTTAGATTTACTTCTGTGATTTCTTCTTCCTGAGATGCTGTAGGTAAAATTTATGGTGTCTCTGCTTCCTTAACAAAGAGATCCAAGTTGATGGCCACCCGAGGACCGGTTCCTCACTCCTGGTGCTAAAATAATTAGTGTGCAACATCTTCTTCATTCTTGTTAATGGGTTCATCGGGCCTGAGTATGATTTGAGGATCAGTTTGGGAATCAAGATTGGAGATATATTGAGCAAATTCAATTAATTTATCACTAGAAACAGTTGAAATGTAGGGCAAATCATAATCATTATATTCATAATACCCCGGTGGGGCAAACAGATAATCATACATGGTCAGTGGTTCAAGGATTTTATTCCCTGAATCCGAGACAACCAATCTAATAAAAGCAGTGTTCCCAATTTTCTATATATAAGGATTTATGAATTTGACACCACTACTTAAAGATTTTAATCCTCGGTAATGGCACCAAAAATTAGATCCATAATATTTGGTATAAATAGATGTAAAATGCGATGTATGCGATTAATTTCCTTACAAGACATTCTTAATTTACAACGACACCAAAAACTTGATGTCAAAAAAAAGCTAGGTAATCTTTCACTATGAAGCAAATAAGAATGCAATTATAATTTTAAATATGGGATACTACGCAAGTGTGAGTATCATTATCAAGTAATATGGAACTTTCTGATTAAGTCCTGAATATCAAACCCACAGGGAGAACTAGATTTAGATAACAAAATTTTACTTAGCAATATATTCACACATAAAATTAAGATGCTAAATTAGGAATGAAATTTTGATTCTTTTTATAATTTTTGATAATTTGAAAATAAAGTAAGCAACTAATTAACTTAACTAAAAAACTTGCAAGATGAAGGCGATATAAATAAAATATTTTTTTCCTTATCATGAATCAGTAATAAATATAAAAATTCTACTGTGGAAGTATGTTAAATGTGTTGTGCCAAATATGAGCAATAATATTCTTTACCCTTACAAGAGATGCTATAACAAATATTAGTTAATCTATTCTTGAAGACCGGCTAGGGAGGGAAGATAGTAGCTCTCACTCTAGAGTTCTATCTTCTCCCTCCACCTAGGGGCTAACATCTTGTAGCAAAACCTAAAACTATAAATCAAATTGGGGGCTTTAGCCTATCACTCTAAATTCCTCTAACTCTACACCCTTGAAAATTTTATTTCCCTATTTATTTGTACTCAACCCCATGAACTACATTCTCAGTCATGAAATCTATATGTGATTCCAACTATTTGTTGATTGAGACAATACCATCTTGGATCATACATGTTCTCACAACAGGTATTAACATCTTAATTTGCAAATCAAAAAGTAAATGAAGTGCAAGGTTTCAAATCATCACAACATCTTCCAACATTGAAGTCTAATACTTCACACAACTCCCTTCAAATATTTAATCACTTATCATTTTAAGGAAAAAGATAAAGAAACTACTCAGAATTCATGTAGAAAACACAACCACACATGAGTTTAAAAGTAGAAATCATGCACACAAACTAGAAATCTAAATCAAAACTAAGTGTGGACACAAAGATATACACTTATCTTAAATTCTCTCCACCAAATGTCTTGAAGTTCCTTTGAATTCTCCTCCTTCTCTCACAATATAAGATAACACTCAAAATAAAATAAAATAAAGGGCGGTGGCGGGGGCAATGGATGTGATGTTTGATGGATGTCTGGCCTCTTTTCTTGGAAAATCTAAGTCTTTTCTTATAAAAATCCAAGGGGTGCCTTGGTGTCTCTTAAAAAAGATGTCTTCGTTCAATGAATCTTCTAAAAATTGCCTCCAAATAAGTCAATTGAATGAATTTTTGTATCCATGGGCTATTTTCACATTTTTATGAAGGGTTTCTTCAAACACATCTTCAGAATTCCGCTCAAATTAAATAATTCATTAAGTAACTACTTCTCGAGCTTAAGCGTGGGGTACCTGGCACTTAAGCGTGGGATACCTAGTGCTTAAGCATGGGGTACATGACACTTAGGCGAAGCCTCCAGCACTTAGGTTTCAGACTGGACGCTTTGGCGCCCCAGTTCAATTTTTCATTTTTCTTCTTTTTGCTCAAAATTTGACTCTTTTTCACTCCTTTTAGCATTTTCCATCCATTTGATTGTACCTGCAATAAAAACACACAAAAATCTTTCATTTAAGCGCAATATCTCAAAAATAGGTATAAAAATGTGTATAAAATT
>NW_018236229.1:13452-14652 GCF_001263595.1 Phalaenopsis equestris | reverse complement strand
GAAATATAGTAGTCTAATTTAGAAAAAATATTAGTAAATTAAACCAACTAATGTTTAGAAATTTTTAATGTTAAGAAATATGAAAATATGAGTTCTTATATAATTCAAAAATATTTTAGATTTTCCAAAAATAGAGTTTAGGCATTTTATCATCTCCACTTAAAAAAATTTTTTATTAGGCATAATTTTACTCACTATATTATATCCTTAAACTTAAGAGTTTCTCGAGTCTTATACTTTAAAAATATCAGATGTGGATCGATCCCTCTTGATACTGTAAAGTACAATAATAATTCAGATTATATTTCACTTATATTTTTTTACTTTGTAAGAAAACCAAAAACTTTCTCCTGAACAAAAATAAGAATTCAACTTTTAATTTATATGTATATATATACATTGGGATACTACGCAAGTATATGTATCGTTATCAAGTAATATAGGACTTTGTGATTAAAACCTGAATATCGAACCCACAGGGAATTTATACAATATGCATTTTAGAAAACTTTCTATTTTTAAAAAGAAAATACTTAAACTGAATATATTTTGCATTAATAAAAATTCAAATATTTTTTGTATTTTTGATATTTTGACAAAATAATAACAACTTAAAAGATAACTAGAGTTTTGTAGATGAAAAGCACTTAATAAGAAAAATATCTTTCTTCTTATCATGAAACAATAATAAGTATAGGAATTCTATTGAGGAAGTATGCAAACTGTGTTGTGCCAAATAGGAGCAATAATATTCTTTACCCTTACTAGAGTTGCTATAAAGAACATTGGCTAATTTAAAGTTTGAATAATTTTGAAGACCGGCTATGCAGGCAAGATACTAGCTCTCACTCTAGAGTTCCCTCGATTCCCTCCACCTTGAGGCTAACATTCCCGTATCGAACCTAAAACAATAAACCAAGTTGAGGGCTTTAACCTGTCACTTTAAAGTCCTCTAACTCTACACCCTTCAATGAATAATTTTGTATTTATTTGCACTCAATCATATGAACTACATTCTCATTTATACAACCTCATGTGATTCTGTCCAATTGTTGACTGAGACAATACCAGCCCGGTTCTTACATTTTCTCACAACAAATTTTAACATGTGGATTGGCAAAATCAAGAAGTAAATGAAGTACATGGATTTAAATCATCATAACTTCTTCCAACATTAAAGATCAATACTCTCCACAACTT
>NW_018236229.1:7242-13338 GCF_001263595.1 Phalaenopsis equestris | reverse complement strand
GAATTAAAACCAAAAGTAGTCTAAAAAAAAAAGATAAAAACTTATCTCAAGTTTTCCACCAAACTCTTGAAGTTTATTTGAATCTCTTCTCTTTACAATCACTCAAAATAAAATAATAAAAATGATAAAATAAAAGTAAAAGTGGTGCCTGAAAATCTCTCCAAACTAACTCTCCAAATTGATGAACTTTCAAAACTTTCAAAGTATTTTCAAGACTCTTTTTAAAGTCCTCTCTTCTTTCTTTTGTAAATTTCCAAGAGGTACTTGCCAAAAGGTGCCTTTGTTTCTCTTCAAAATATGTCTTGATTCGATGTATTTCCCCAAGAGATGCATCTTTTTATGATAATTTTCATCCATGGTGGTTATAACCACCTATTAAGCCAATGCATGCCTCAAAAACCTCTTAAAAATTCACAGAAACCAAATTTAATCATCCAATAACTACCACTAGCACTTAAGCACAGGGCCTCTAGTGCTTAGGCACGACCTTCTCTGTTTAACCAGCGCTTAAGCGCCGGATCTGGCGCTTAGGCGCCAAAACTCATTTGCACATTTTTTGCCTTTTTGCTCCATATTTGATTCGTTTTCACTCCTTTAAGCATTTTTCACTCTTTTTACCTGTATCTGCAAGAAAGCACAAAAATACTTTCCATTAAAGTGCAATATCTCAAAAATAGGTATAAAAATATGTCTAAAACACTATATATTTTAGGTGTATAAAAATCCTCAAACTTAAAATGTTACTTATCCTCAAGTGACACTTATTTAGGAAAAATATTCAGTAAATGAGACCAACTTAAAGTTTAAAAATTCTTAAAGTTAAGAAAGATGAAAAAATATGAGTTTTTATCTAATTCGAAAATGTATTGTAGATTTTCCAAATTTAGAATTTAGTTAGAATTTAGTTCTACTATTATTATCTCCACTTAAAATTTTCATTAAAAATAATTTTACTTACTATATTATATCTATAAGCTTAAGAGTTTCTCAAGTCTTATACTTTAAAAAGATCAAATGTAGAATCAATTTTTGATTAGGCACTAATTATCAAGCTTCTCCTTCCTAATTTTTTTCTCTTTTTCTTTTCTTTTTCATTTTCTTTTCTTTCTCTTTTTCTATTCTTTCTTTTTTCTCTTTTCATTTTCATGCAAGGATTACAATATCTGGATAGGCCTTTAATGATTTTGAATTCAACTTCTCTTTTCTCAAAGCAAAGTCTTGATATAAGTCTTTTACTTATAAATATAATAACAATTTTTGATTAGGCACTAATCCTCAAGCTTCTCCTCCCTTACATTTCTTTTCTTTTTCTTTTTTTTTTCTTTTTTTTTTCTTTTACTTTCATTCTTCTTCTTCTTATTTTTTCTTTTTGGCAAGGATTACTATATCTGGATAGGCCTTTAATGATTTTGAATTTCACTTCTCCTTTCCTAAAGTGAAGTCTTGATATAAAAATTTTACTTATAAATATAATAATAGTTTGAAAATCATTTTAATAAAAGAAATTTAAGTACTAAAAATAAAAGTGTAAATTATCTAAATTTTTCAAAATTACAATTCTTCTTATTAAAGATACTCACTTATATTAATCATTTTCTATACTAAAAATTTTTAACTTAATTTTTTTTTAAGCAACTTTAAATTTTAACTAATTTTTTTTACTCATTTCTAAAATCAAATTTTTTATATTTTCATTTTACTTTAACATGTAGAGATTAAAATAGACTTCTAAACAGTGGGTATAAACATAAAAGCAAACATACACACTACTGACATCACAATCTTAACATAAAGACAAACATGCAAACATGATAAAAGAAAAATAAAGGGTAGTAGTTTCTGAATTTCAAGTTTAAGATCTAAGCTAGCAAGATTTTCTACTTTATAACAGATATGAAATTAAGTTAAGTTCAAAACTAACTAAATCATAGTACTAAACACAAAACAACAGTTATTACCCTAAAATTTAAAAATAAAATATTAACTACCACAAACATCATAATAACAATAAAACATAAAATTCCAAAACACAACATAGTCCAAAACAACACAGATTCAAATCTAGCAAGCACAGACCACGTAGTTCATATCATTTTACAATCATAAAATGAATCTCTCAGCTCTACTCTTCATGCTCAGAATCACTGTTGTACCATTTTTCTGCAGGCTCATAATCAGAATATCAAGGATATGGAGGAAATTACACTCCTGGTTCACCTCTAATCAGGCTCTCCAAAGATGAGTGGAATTTTTTCTCATAATCACTTTCCCTTTTATTATAACTATTAGCATGGTCTGCAAAACGCTCTAAATTTTTACCTTATCAACAGTAAAATTGATATTATCCATCAACTTCTGCAATAACTCATCCTAAGTCTTAGTAGACTCACCTCGAGATGTAGTTGCACATGAAGTAGATGGTCTAGATGAAGATACAGCAGAGGTAGATGCAGCAAAGGTAGATGCAACAGACGTTTCCATTCCATAGCTCCTGGAAAATCCTCCTCTCCAGCCAAAACTTGAATGCTCGAAATAACTCTTCACATTCACCTTTTTCATGGGCCTTAGAGGTAACACAAATTCTTCCCAACTATCATATTTAACCCCAGCCTGCTCGCATAAAGAAAACATCAAGGAAGCAAATCCCAGACTTGCAGTTGTAACAGTTGTAGCAGAACTGATGATAGTCTAACAAATCAAAGCTCCAATGTTGATGAGCTTTCCCTCTTGAATACAATAGTTCAACATCGTTCTTTCTCTGGTCACTTCATTGAGATGATTAGTTGGAAGCAGAAATGAAATAGTGTCAGGCCTATGAAGGTGCACATAACTTTGATGTTGGGAAATTTACTCTCCTCTCATTCATAATCTTCCAAAGTCCTATCCCAATAGTCAAATATGCAATAATCTCGTCTAGCTCCTCTTTAGTAGGACTATAATTTGCATAAAAACATAAAGTATCCGGTGGTAAATGGTAAAACAAGTTGATTACCTCTGGAGAAAAAGGTACCAACTTTCCTCGAACCATAACCAGATTTTCTTCAGCTTCAGGGAGATTTGCATAGAACTCCCTCACAACAGAAATCACTGCGACAGCAGAGAAACAAAAAAATTGTTCCCACTGTCGACGAACAATTAAATCTTCCACTTCTCCACCCGGATTTCTAAAACATCGCTTTGGAATCAGTTTTTCTTCCACTTCTCCACCCGGATTTCTAAAACATTGCTTTGGAATCAGTTTTTGTGACTGTAGAGCGTCACTGTATCGATCTTGAGCTTTCAAACTAACAAATTTGCTCGAATCAAATGGGCTTTTTCCTTTATTCCTCTTCATTCTTGGTCTCATTCTACAAATTTTATAAACTCAAAAAATAACTTCAAAAATCAAGTTTAAATCACTAAACTAAACTTCCAAAAACGTAAACTAAACTTCCCAAGCAATTTCCATAATTTTTTCCTCATTTTTCACCATGAATAGTGAATTTTCAAATTCTTCGAAATGTACTCAAAATGCATGGTAAAAATCCAAATTTTTTGCATAGAAGTAAAGCTCTTACCTCAAGGAATCCAAATCTAGCAAATTTTTCTTGATTCCACCAAGAAATCTCCACTTATTGGTGTGCCCTAGCCCTTAAAATCGTGGTTTTGAGAGGTAGAAGACGACGGGAGGTGTTAAAAATGGCTTTTTTGGACCAAAATTTCACTTTAACCGTTCGCAAACCGGTTTTTGGGAACCGGCAGTTAGGCGCCTGCCTCTCAGGTTAGCTCGCACTTAAGCGCGTTATGTGGCGCTTAGGCGCCAGTGCACGATTTTTAAAATTTTTAAATTATAGTAAAATGCAATATTTCACTAAGTAAACCATCCCTAAATGGTCTCATAACACTTAATTGACTATTTTCAACTTCTTATAACTCCTCTCTTTCTCTCAAAATTCTCCTTAATAACTATTTCAAATTTTTGACCTCACTTTTGGTTGAGTTTTAGTTTTTCCTCTTTAGTAGCCTAAGGTCTAGCCATAGGACTTTCCTATTGACTATTCTTAGTAACTAGACAAGAAACCCTCACCATTAGAAATTATACCCTCTTCTCTACTCAACTTGAAGTTTCACATGTTGGTCTCAACCTCTAAGTACTTAGTAGGTGGGATCACTATGGGGGAAACTCAAGATGAGTCACCCTTAAGACTGTTGAGCCTTAAGGTTAACCCTGGGTCTTGGTCTGGACCTAAGGCATTCACTACATTCACTAAACTTATATATACTCACATTCACTCACAACCCTAAACTCAAATTTCTACCCTATAGCCCTTGATCTTTTGGGATACTCATGTAGATGGTCCCCCTAAACCTACTAGCCCTAGGGCTATGGTTTGGCTAAGACTACTATGTAGAGGACCCAAAATAGGGTTTTCATCGGTCCATGGCTTGTTGGTGATGATTGGTACCTCAACTATACCAAAATACCCATCATTGCCTTTTGTCCTTAAAACACCCCCAAATTACCAAAATACCCCTCTTGGACCCAAAATTTCAAAAATTCCTTAAAATTCCTAGAAAATCCCAATAAACTCTAAATATTCCCAATTTCATTTCTCGCAACTACCACATGAGCCAATTTGACCAATTTAACCTTCTTTAACCAAAAACCCCCAAATTTGTCTTTAAATGCCCAATTTCCCCAAATCCAATTCAAATGTCCATCAATTTGACCTCAACTTTAATCTTAAACTCAAATTCACTTTTGATATGATCAAATTAAACTAAATCCAAGCTCAATTGGTCCATGATTTGAACCCAATTCTGAGTTAGGTTAAAGCCCCAATTTTGACCATATGACCTAATCTCACCAAATTGAACCCATAGCCCAGTCAATTGGCCCCAATTAATGTTGAAAAATCTTGATAACACTCATATACATCAAAATCAACCATCAATTGACCTTGGTGAAGCCTCGTATCCATTTGATTTTGACCTAAATCCAAAATTCCCAAATTTAGCCCAAAATTGGCTAAGTCCCCAAATTTCACCTTATTGATTACTTTAACCCCCAAATTGGCATCCAATTCATGTTTAAAACTCTTCATGAGGTCCCTATTGACCTTTTGAAACAATGAATTTGAACTTAGCCCAAGGCTAACCCAAGCTAGACCCACGTCTAGCCCAACATGACCAAATTGACTAAAATTCAAAATTCCATCAAATTGACCCTTCAATTGAACTCAAAACCACTTCCATACTTCACCAAAGTTGTTCCTTATGATCATATACACCAAATTCAACAATTAATTGGGTCAATTGACATGGATAGCCTAGCCCAAACCCAAGTTTTAGTCGACTTAGTGACCAGTCCAAACACCATGAAACCACCTAAATCAAGCCATGGACCAAAGGTCCCCTAAATTAAGGGATATTATTTCCCAAAATGCACATGCTTAAGTTATCTTTGTCAAATCAAAGCACATTTGCATTAAATTGTTGTGATAGATTCCTCTGGGTTCCCTGAGCTCCTAGCCACCTCCCCCTGGTCAGCCGGCCGGCCTAGTGGTCAAAAAAGCTCAAAATCGAGAGCCAACCCCATTACACCTCACCCAAATCAAACCTAGAGGCCAGCTCAGCCAAACTAATTGATGGAGCTCCTCTGCCCTCCACCTAAGCACCACAATGCACCCAAGCTTACGCCCTGAGAGCTACTCCCATGGATATTTTTATAAAAACTAACCTCCATGGCCATGGGAGGTGTGCTGAAATTTCTTTAGTGAGGCCTCTTCAAACTTCGCATAGAGCTTCCCTAAGATCTCCTCAGTGCATTCTGACCATTTTCCTTCACCCATCATTTTCCTTCGCCCATTCTCATTGTCGGAGCTCAATTTTGAGCTTAAAACCTTGCTAGAAACAAAAACCAGGACAGAACCCAATACACCCCCACGGTCCACCAAACTCAAATTAACTTTACCCACACCTTCATATTAGTGAAAGAAGTTAAAGCCCCATCAAATTACCCACTGAAATAGCCTTACCATAGCTCTAGACCAACACCTGAAATCGAGATTGGTAGAATTCATACCTAGGCCTTACACCAAGACTAGGGACTCAATC
>NW_018236229.1:5489-7082 GCF_001263595.1 Phalaenopsis equestris | reverse complement strand
GCTTAATTTAATTGCATGATTACCGTATGGATATGTTCGTCTCACTTAGACGAGTCCATAGGATCAAACCCGAGGTGATTTGGTTGAGTCTAGGCTGAGATCTTAGGGTTTTAGTGTGGACGGTTACGAGATCATTCTATCGGGGATGATGACGGGGAGCCGTTCGATCGCGCGTGTATCACATGGATGGCCAAGATCGAGCCGAACGACGCCTCGGGACATAAACAGCGGGCCGAGTCAGCAAGCTACATGGATGGCGGCGTCCAACCAGAGCGCGCCACGCATGCCTTCGGAGCCGTCGTAGGATGAGGTGGCACGCACGGTTTAAATAGATAAAAAGGGCTTTTCTTATTGATTTAAAGACCCTTAACTTAGAAAATTCATAATTTTGTGTAGAAAAACCACGAAAATAAAATAAAAAAACCCACTTACTCAGTGAACAGAGGAGAATAATGTGGAATAAATTTCAAGTCCATTTGATGCATATTTTATTTTTAATTAATTAAACACTGTTTTGATTAATTTGATTCTCCATGCATATTGGCACATCACCTTGACTTGAAATTTTGGCATGTTGTAGCCTCTATCAAAGGAAGTATCCTCTAATTTTTCCAAAGTCACAATGATGTTCCTTCCGCACAAGACACTGTTTTATTCTGGTTGTTTTTGAGTAATATTATGGTAATATTAGGATAATATTATGACTATATGGTGCACTTCTACCTATTCATATATAAAATCTTAATATTAAAAATCCTCAGAACAATCACGCTACGACCGCGGAGCCAAGAATACACTAAAGGAATATTCCAATCAAACCAGGTGATATTCCTTCTGAGCAAGATGTTGTTTTATTCTAGTTATATTTGGGTAATATTTAGTTGATATTAGGGTAATATTATGTAGAGACTGGAATAAACTAGCGAAATATTCTAATCACACCTATCTACTTTCAGTCGTATTTTGACAATATTAAGATAATATTATGACTCTATTGCAATTATATTGAGTTCTCTGTGATCAAAGATATTTTATAAAAAAAATTATATTAAAAATAAAAACTTGATTTTTAACTTAGTTTAAATATTTAAAATAATTAAAAATTCATAAAAAAATCTCGAAAATAATAAAGCTCATGGAAATGTGCTAAATTGCTCAGGAACAATAAGAATATTTTTCTTCACTTTCTAAATAAAGATATTGAATTTCAAAGCTTAAAAGTAATTTTTTTAAAAAGGCTAAAAATGAGTTTTCACTAAAATAATTCCAGTAAATCAAGGAAAAACAAGAAAAATACAAATACTGCTCCTCTGAGTTCTCTGGCCTTAGGGAGATTTTTTAAAAATACTAAAACTTAATTTTCACCACCTAAAATTTTTTAATTTTATTAAATAGCCCAGAACTTAAAATACATCCAATAAATCACAGAGATTTCAAAAAATTATGAAATGTTGTTCAAAGGTTTGTCTGGTCTAGGTCTACCTCCAGTAAAAATTTTGAGGGATTAGAATTTACGTTGGTCAAGTTAGGAATTTTCTTTGAAAAATCCTATTTTTGCATAAAAATAATTATATCAATTAAATTAAATTTTAA
>NW_018236229.1:4546-5222 GCF_001263595.1 Phalaenopsis equestris | reverse complement strand
ATGAATTTCTAAATCATTAAAAATTTGGAAGTTTATTAAAATTAAATGATTATGGACTTAGGGGTATGACTTTTGAATTCAATAATTAATCAATTTAATATCCCTATTTTGATTTTCAAATATAACCCAAATTATGAATCATGATAACTTAAAGTTTAACCCTTTTCAAAACTAATTAAGACACTCACCTAGGTCTTAAGGGCTTAGTGGTGACTTAGGCTAAATCAAAATTGACTAAATGAGGATTACAGAAAAAAACATAATTAAATCAAACATCAACCGCCAAGCCCAATTAGGATTAAAATTTGGCTAAGTGTTCAAATTACACTAACTTCCCCTTCAAGGGAATTCACTCACATAATTTTCAAATTAAATGATAAATGATAATTGCCCCCTTTCTTAGGGATAATTGAGACATCAATGTTAACCGAGCATTAAGGGTATTTATAAGATGAATTATTAAGCAATATAATAAGTTTAAAAAGAACTCGGGAGTTTCCACCAGGCAACGAGAAAGTAGCATGGACCTGCTTCTTTCTCTAGATCTGTTAGATATCTCGGAGATCTATTAGATCTTTCATAAACTTCACATAATTGGGCATTTGCTCTAAAGCTTCTACGAAAGGGAATATTTACCATTAATTTCTTAGATATGACATAGGGTTAGGAAAATTAT
>NW_018236229.1:4175-4458 GCF_001263595.1 Phalaenopsis equestris | reverse complement strand
GAGAAGACTCGTCAGGTACGCTTTTACAGTTTTCAGCGTTGTCTTTCTTGTACTTTCATACTGTGTTTCTCATGCTTACTGTTATACCTGCAAATTTGCATGCTAAACAACGATGTCACCCTGCATGAAAACTAAAAATATCAGGATAGCCACATAACCAAAACCATAATTCGAACTAAAATCAACCAAGATAAAATCCACCGCCACAACATTCAAAGTATAAAACAACTCAAAATTTAATCACAAACATCACACAAATCTACAACTTCAACTAAATTAAGAC
>NW_018236229.1:0-3489 GCF_001263595.1 Phalaenopsis equestris | reverse complement strand
TCATTTAAGATGTAATTAACTATAGGGGCTTGCCCTTATAGGAAGCATGTCCGAACCCAGCTTAATATAGACCCTATTTAATCCTTTATATTAAATAGGAGAATTTTTCGATAAATACAAAGGTTTCGTAGACCAGACGGACGTCATACTTTCCTTAGTTAATTTGATCGAGTCTCATCCTCAAGTCTTGTGTTTATCCTTTGGGATAGATACAGGATTTGAGGTATAGTGATCTTTCATTTTAAACTATGAAAAATATCTAGTTTGATTTCATACTTTAACGTCCTTCCAAAGCGGGCGATGGGATTTCGATTCCAGCAACCGAACAACCGAAAGCTTCTTAAGGGCAACTCCCCATAAACTAACCTGAAATAACGCCGACACAAATCGAGGCTAAGAACGACACAAAATTTTCACAAAAACAAACTTATATTAATTTACAAACAAGTACAAATACAATTGACACTTAATTCTCACTCCAAAAAGTCTCGGATGAGAAAAATGTTCCTAAATACAAATACTTAACACACATTCACAATTAAACACATAAGTAACATAAACACTAACACACTAACACATGTCTTAAACACATGTCTTAAATACTAAAAACACTTAAAGACAACAACTTTAATCATACAAAAACAAACATAGAACTTAATTCTATTCTTCATTAAAAGGAACAAATTCAAATCTTTTAGTAGTCTCTCCGAGGGCAACTTGAATATAAAGTAGATAAAACGGACAGTGGTGACGTGCTTTGATGCAATCTTATTCAATTCACTTTTGCTTAAGAAACATTTCCTTATCCACTTCCTCTATATAACTAGTGTGGCTAAATTGCATTTTTAATTGCCATCCAATATGCTCAAGATGTGCATGAGTTTCCAATACCTTAGTCTCCAGTACAGACATGGTATTTTCAATTTTGTTGATCTTATCTGATATCCCTTTAACACTAACGGCTAAGAAATCATTATACATCTCTTTTGCACTTTGACTAATTAATTTCTTCCTCATGGTATCATCCTTCTTCTTTAAATCCATCTCCCATGAAGACATCATCATAAAATCTATATCTCTCTTAGGCTTTAGGGCTAGAAATGATCTGGGGTGAAATTCCTTTACTAAACCCATCTATTTATAGGCCTAAATTATTCCAATAACTCTTAGGCATGTTTAGAAATTTTCAAGACACATTTTAACAAACTTTTAAGCAGTTTTCTGTCCCACGAAATATAATCCCCAAACATCAAATATTTCAACTTCTAGCATATAATTGAGGGGCATCTCATTTCTTCTAGAAATATTGCATACTCGTTGACACCTATCACACGTTTTAATATAAGCATTAACATCTCTAAAAATAGTAGGCCAATATAATTCAGATTGTAAAATTTTGTTTGGTATTTTATCAACTCCAAAATGTCCCCCAAAATCAGAATTATGATATTTTTGGATAATTTCATAAGTTTCTTCTAATGGTACACATCTTCGAATAATCAGATCATTTCCTTGTTTATATAAAAATGGATCATCCCAAAAATAAGTCTTACCTTCAGAAATAAATTTCCTCTTATGTTGGTATGTCATTCCATACGGGATAATATCACTAACAAAAAAGTTCACAATGTCGGCATACCACGGAACACGCCACTCATTAATATTGAACAATTTTTCATCTGGAAAATGTTCATTAATTTCTTTTTCAAAACAAAGTGGTTTTTTTAACTCAAATCTGGACAAATGATCAATAATTTGATTTTCAATTCCCTTCCAATCAACTATTTCAAAGTCAAATTCTTGCAAAAGAAGAATCCATCTTATAAGTCTAGGTTTAACAACCTTCTTTTTCATTAAGTACTTAATAGCAGAATGATGTGTATGCACTATGCAATGAGCCCCAATTAAATATGATCTAAATTTATCAAAGGCATATATTATTGTTAATAACTCTTTTTCAGTTGTTGTATAATTTAATTTGGATTTCATTAAGAGTTTTACTAGCATAGTAAATTACTTTAAAATTTTTATTATATCTTTGTCTTAAAACAACTTCAATAGCATAATCACTAGCATCACACATCAGCTCAAAAGGTTTTCCCCAAACTGGTGAAACTATAATTAGTGTAGTGGCTAATTTTTCTTTTAATAACTCAAAATATTTTAGGCACTCTTCATCAAAATTAAAAATTACATCTTTTTCTAGTAAATGGCATAAGGGCATAACAATTTTTGTGAAGTCTTTAATATATCGCCTGTGGAATCCTACATGTCTTAAAAAACTCCTAATTTCTCTCACATTTGTTGGTTGAGATAAATTAGCAATCACTTTAATTTTTGCAGGATCTATTTCCTTAACATTTTCTGATATATGATGTCCTAAAATAATTCCCATTTAAGGACTAAAGGACTAAATTTGTTTCTTCACAGCGCTTAAGAACTTTGGATAAATGTTCTAAACATGAGTCAAATGAAGTTCCAAACACTGAAAAGTCATCCATAAAGACTTCAATCCCTTTTTAAATTAAATCACAAAAAATTGTCATCATACATTTTCGAAACGTAGCAGGGGCATTACATAAACCAAAGGGCATTCTTCTAAAAGCAAAAGTACCATAAGGACTGGTAAACATTGTTTTCTCTTGATCCTCAGGAGATATTTGAATTTGGTGATAACTAGTGTATCCATCCAGAAAATAAAAGTATTTATGCACAGCTAGTCTATCCAGCATTTGATCTAGAAAGGGTAATGGAAAATGATATTTTCTAGTGACAAGATTTAATTTTATATAATCAATGCATATTCGCCTCCCTGTAACTTATCTAGTAGGTATTAAATCATTATATTCAATTAACTCATTATGTTCATTTAGAGTTATAGTTACTCCTCCTTTCTTAGAAACGCAATGAATTGAACCCATGCACAATCTGAAATAGGGTAGATAATTTCAGCATCTACCACTTTAAAATTTCTTTCTTAACACCTTCTTTCATAACAGGATTCAGTCTCCTATGCGGATCAGCCCTGGGTTTGCAGTTCTCTTCCATATGAATTCTATGCGTACAAATTAAAGGACTGATTCCTTTAATATCAGCAATTGTCCATCCAAAGACTTTCTTAAAATTTTTCAAAATTTTCATCAACCTTTCTTCTTCTTTCATTGTTAATTTTGAGAAAATTATAACAGGTAAAGTAGAGGAATCTCCTAAAAATGCATATTTTAAATTATCAGGAAGTAATTTCAACTCTAATTCTGGAGGTTTTTCAATAGATGGACAAAATGATTTATCTTTGTCTATCGTGTCCAAAACTTCAAAACTTTCTCAAATATAGTTTAAATTTTTCTTAAAAAGATCTTCACATTGATCTAATTCCTCTTCTTGCTCGTGTTGCAAATCTTGTTCTTTAGATTTTGCTTCATAAGTAGTCTTGAAATGGCATTCACTTAGAAAGCTTATAACATCCATTCTAAAACATTCATCATCTTT
>NW_018236228.1:0-292 GCF_001263595.1 Phalaenopsis equestris | reverse complement strand
GTAGATGGTAATATCTTTTATGTCCATTAAGGTTGCCAATTCTAATCCTGTAATTAAAGCTTCTTATTCTGCTTCATTATTGGTGCAAGGCTTTGTCAGGTGGTACGAGAATCTCAGTATATCCTTGTCTGGAGTGATGAAAATCAAACCTACTCCTGCTTTTCCTAGTATAATTGTGCCCGAGTCTTTATCTTTTCTGGCTGAAGAATCACCGTCGAAGTACATCTCCAGCGTTGTGCACTGGAGAAATCTGTTTATAGAACTTGTTCGTCTGGTAACTCGTCATTGAGTG
>NW_018236227.1:0-389 GCF_001263595.1 Phalaenopsis equestris | reverse complement strand
TGTTGATGTTTTTATGTGAGATGAAGATTTGAGAGGTGAAATATAAAAAAAAAGAAAATATGGGCGTTAGATATGTATAGGGGGTTGTAAACGAGCCGAGCATGAGCTAGCTCAGACTTGACTCGTGTTTGGCTCTGTTCGTGTTCGAAATCGGCTCGTGTTCGAAACCGGCTCGTGAATAATGTGTTCATTCAAAAACGGCTCGTGAACAGTGTGTTCGTTTTCGGCTCGATTTAAATATTTGTGTTTATGTTCGGCTCGAAATTGACTCGTTAAAATTAAACTGAAAAAATAAATGTTGAGTGTTGGATTCGAACCTAAACTAAATGAATACAAAAGAATGCGCATAATCACATTACCACAAGAGCAATTACGTTTTAAATTTAGCT
>NW_018236226.1:0-566 GCF_001263595.1 Phalaenopsis equestris | reverse complement strand
TCATCTTATTTATACCCCCACCTTTATTTAAAATCATAGAAAGCATGCACTTGTACTGTTTCCTTCATCAAAATTTGTACAATCACTGATATGACTCCATGTTGAATACTTTTTTTAAGAACATCAATATAGAAAGAAATCGAAGTTGAACTTTGGAAGTTGAACTTCCATATGACTTCCATTTAAGGTAACAAAAATAAAAATCAAATAATTTTCACTTAAATAACAAGGTGAATTAGACTCTACAATGGCAAGTTGAATCTAACATAATTCAAAATTCAATTAACTTTTAAAGTGACTTAAAAATTTGACTAAAACCATACCCAACTAAGAACATTAAATTTGAAGAGGCGCATGTTAGCATTAGACTTATAATGCTTTTGCTTTTAACTAAGAAATAAATTATATCTATTTTTGAATAAATCAATCTTCAAAATAATTATGATATTTTAGGCTCATCTAATGTCACTTTTAGATTGATAATATGTAAGCCTACACATAATAAAGGTAGCTATAATGATAATTTTTTTTTTTTCAAAGAGTAACACAACTTTAAGCATCTGAAT
>NW_018236225.1:0-558 GCF_001263595.1 Phalaenopsis equestris | reverse complement strand
AAAAATTCATAAAAATAAAATAAAAATACCCTGTTCCTCAGTAAACAACAGTGAATAGAGGACAATCATGTGGAATTATTTTCACATTAATTTGATGCATAAATTATTTTACAAAAATAAATTAGGGTTAGGTGTTTTTTAATTCTCCATTCATATTCAATTATCACCTTGACCCCAACTTTTTATATGTTTTAGCCTCTGTCTAGGTGCACAATTTGATTATTTTTACGAAGACATAAAAGATCTTTAGACAGAGATCTTAATTTTCTATTTTTTTATGAATTTTTTATTCAAAGAATTATAGAAAATTGCATGTAGCTTAGAAAATTCTACAAAAATTCATGTGACCATTCATGTGAGTTCCCTATGGCCAGAGTAGTCTTAGAAAATAATTTCATGATTTCTAAGAATCAAAATATCACTATTTTTAGTAAACCTTAATTTTATTAAAACATTTAATTTGAAGCACACAAAAATTGAATATATTTGATTTTTGTTCTTTACTGTGGCTCATAAGTCAAAAAACTCACCATATAAATTTCAAAGGATTTGGAGATC
>NW_018236224.1:0-770 GCF_001263595.1 Phalaenopsis equestris | reverse complement strand
TGTATTAATTTTTCCTGGACTCTTGGGAAAAACCCACCCTCAAGATAAAATTTTTATAGTTTTCGCTCTGGTTCGAATGCGTTCCAATTTTTCTCTATGGATCCAACTTTTAAGATGTTTCAAGGATAAATAAGAGTAGTAGAGCTTAATACTACCACATACTAATGATAATTTCAAATACAAACTACTATAATTGCGATAAAAATAAAGATAAATATGGGTTGCCTCCCATAAAGTGTTTGGTTTAACGTCGTCAGCCTGACCTATTCAGGTGTCATTCAGGTTGACTGATCATTAAAACCTCTTTAAAATTTGGTCTTTTACCCTTGGTCTTTTACCCTCAAAATATAGTTTTAATCCATTTCCATCTACTTTAAATCTATTTCCAGTTTTTTTGATCTTCAATTTCAACAGCTTAGTAAGTATAAACTTGAGTCACAGTAAAGGATCCTAACCAACGAGACTTCAATTTCCCAGGAACTAATTTCAGCCTCGTGTTGTAAAGTAAAACTTCTTGTCCTAGTTCAAAGTTTTTCTAGTTAATCTTCCGATCATGCCATAACTTTAGTTTTTCCTTATAAATTTTGTCGTTATAATAAGACTCATTTCTTAATTCTTCCAATTCATTTAATTGTAACAATCTCTTCTTACCAGCATCTTTCAAATTATAATTGAATTCTTTAATTCCTCAATATGTTTTATGCTTCAATTCCACTGGTAAGTGATAAGTCTTTTCAAAAATTAGTCTGTAAGGAGTCATTTCAATAGGA